>NC_049213.1:41188967-41371467 GCF_013347855.1 Anguilla anguilla | reverse complement strand
CCTCCGGGTGTAGCGGCGCAAGTGAACGAGCGCTGGTTTTTGGCAGGGGGCCAGAATAGGGCTCTTTCTGGCTCACAGACCCTGGCAGAGCCAGTCCGCCTGAACTTTACCTCTGGTTGGGGGGGGGGGGGGGGGGGGTGGCGGTTTTGCTGACGGTTGAATAACTGAGAAAAGTGACTGAGTAATTATTTTCCGTTTCCGGCTGTCCAGTGGAGGCTTGCGTGTGTGAGCCCCTCCCTCTGGCTGGTGGGCGTGAGTGAGTGCGTTTGCTGGAGGTTGGGATCACACAGTGAGGATAAAGAGCCGTTTTTTCTGTTGGTTCAGAGATGGGATGCTGGAGTTAAAGCTCTTACATAACTGGGTGTAATCCCCTGAGTTCCCAGCAGCCCCAGGGCCTGGGGCGGGGGGAGTATGTGTGTCAGTCCTGTGGCCTTGTGGAGCAGCTGACTGTGTTACACCCCTGGGAACCCCCTTAAATGCCCCCCCTCACACACAGTCCCATGCAGTCATGTGTAAACGCTCTGTATCTTATCAATGCCCCAGCCTGTCTCACCCTTAAAACCCTGTGCCTGTGAGGAGCTGGTCCCGGGGTTAATCAGTAGCTCACTGGGGAGGGCGTGGGGGGGCGGGTAATACAAGGGAAGCAGAGTTGTATCAAGTGCAACAGGCCCCTCCCTGGCTGGGATGGGACTGGTGCTGGGGGTGTTTTGTGATGATCTGTTCATGTGGAGGCTCTGAGCACTGAGGCCGTCCTGGGACACCGCCCCCCCCCCCCCCCCCCCCCCCCGCCCCGCACTCCCTCCACTCCCTCCACTCCCTCTGTGCACGGCTCTGTTTGTATATGACGGCAGTGCAGGCGTTTGCCTGTCTGCTGAAATGGGGAACTAACGCAGTTCACTGACCCCGTTTACACCAGCGGGACAGTGGGACAGCAGGGACACGGGAGTGGTCGAGGGTCACGAGATAAACATGAAAAAATGCCTCACTGGAGAACACACACTTTGTTTCACATGTCCTCTAGTTGTATTAACACGCCTCTTTTTACTCACACTTCCCTGGATTAGTTTGTGTATTCAGCTGTTGCATTTGGACATTTGAATGGTAGGCCTCAGGAAATATGCTAAATAATTTGTTAAATGATTTATAAAGTTTAGGACTTCTGATTTTACAATGTGCAGACAAATGGACAGTACAGTGAACGGGGACCCTCCCCCCTGACTATGACATCATAATGACTGACAGGTGAAGAAGAGGCATCTGACTGCATGGGGACCATTTCCCAACCCCTCTTTCTACCGACTGGCTGTGACGTGAAAGTTGCATGCTGACGAGCTGGATTTTGTTGTTGTCAAGGCAACAGAAATCTTGCTGAACAAGATGGCTCCTAGATCACATGGCTGTAATGTGGGGGAAATGGCGTGAACCGCTCTCCTTAATAAACTGCCGGTCACAGCGTTTTGAAGGGTGCAGTCCTCAATGAGCCCGGCTGGGCTGCTTGTCGCTGGCCTGGCCCTGAGGCTTGGGGGCTGGGGGGCTTGGGGCTGGGCGCGGGGGGCTGGGGGCTTGGTGGGCTGGGGGCTTGGGGGCTTGGGGGCTTGGGGCTTGGGGCTTGGTGGACTGGGGGCTTGGTGGGCTGGGGGCTTGGGGCTTGGTGGGCTGGGGGGCGGGGGGCTTGGGGCTTGTGGGCTGGGGGCTTGTGGGCTGGGGGCTTGGGCTGGGGGCTGGGGGCTTGGGCTTGGTGGGCTTGGGGGGCTGGGGGCTGGGGGCTTGGGGGCTTGGGGGCTTGGGGGCTGGGGGCTTGGGGGCTTGTGGGCTGGGGGCTTGTGGGCTGGGGGCTGGAGGCTGGGGGCTTGTGGGCTGGGGGCTGGGGGCTTGGTGGGCTTGGGCTTGGTGGGCTGGGGGCTGGGGGCTGGGGGCTGGGGGCTTGGGCTTGGTGGTCTGGGGGCTTGGGCTTGGTGGTCTGGGGGCTTGGGCTTGGTGGCTGGGGGCTTGGGCTTGTGGGCTGGGGGCTGGGGGCTGGGGGCTTGGTGGGCTGGGGGCTGGGGGCTTGGTGGGCTGGGGGCTGGGGGCTTGGTGGGCTGGGGGCTGGGGGCTTGTGGGCTGGGGGCTGGGGGCTGGGGGCTTGGTAATTTAACCGTAGCTCTGGCTGTGCAGCATTTTAAGAGGCCTTTAATCTCTCAGCTCCCCTGCGCAGGGAACCGCTGTCTGGGGAAGGAAGACCTCCCAGCCTTTATGAGTGTTCTGGCCGGAGTGTACGCACACAGACGCAGACACAGATGCACACACACACACACGTACACTCACACGCACACAGATGCACACACACACACACACACACACACACACACACAGATGCACACACAGACACACGCACACTCACACAGACGGAGACGTACGTACACACACGCGCACACACACACACACACGCACACTCACACAGACGGAGACGTACGTACACACACACACACACACACGTACACACACACACACACACACACACAGATGCACACACAGACACACGCACACACACACAGACGGAGACGTGCACACACACACACACACACACAGAGCTGAGAGAGCTTGTTTCAGAGACTGTGTTCTGCTGAGACCTGCAGAAGTGACTCAGCGTCCCACAGTTGCTGTGGCTCTCGCTGCTGTCTGTAGGTGCGGTTTGGCCAGAAATCTTATTTCAATTCCATGAAATAAAGACCGAAATTTGCTTTCACACCATTACATTCAATTTCAAATAGGTATGTACGAATACAAGTTTTGCAATTCAAATTAATACATTTTTAAATACAATAATTTAAAATTACAAATTAAGTATTTGAAATCCTAATTATTGTAATACAAATCCAAGTTATGCATTTGAATAGAATTTCCACCGGCACTAATTGCTGTCTGTACAGCGGGTCTTAGAGGACCATCAGGAGAGTCATTCTGCACAGGGAGCCCCCCAGGGTGCATGATGCCCCCCCATTTCCATGTCCTGCTTAAATGGTGGCCCATATTGGTCTGTCTGTCTCTCTCTGCCCAGGGTCACTGCACCCTGCTCAGCCCCATTCTGTTGGGGTTAGCGTACGATATCCAGGATGAAATCATTATCAGCGGTCCAATGAGAGGTTCCAGTGCATTGACATCAGACAGTCTGTAGAGTGTAGACCTGAATGATGGGTTAAGCTGATGTGGTAGGGTTAGCGGCAGGTTTAGCGCCGTTAGTATAGTAGGGTTAGCTCAGGGTTAGCGCCGTTAGTATAGTAGGGTTAGCGGCAGGTTTAGCGCCGTTAGTATAGTAGGGTTAGCGGCAGGTTTAGCGCCGTTAGTATAGTAGGGTTAGCGGCAGGTTTAGCGCCGTTAGTGTAGTAGGGTTAGTGGCAGGTTTAGCGCCGTTAGTGTAGTAGGGTTAGCGGCAGGTTTAGCGCCGTTAGTATAGTAGGGTTAGCGGCAGGTTTAGCGCCGTTAGTGTAGTAGGGTTAGTGGCAGGTTTAGCGCCGTTAGTGTAGTAGGGTTAGCGGCAGGTTTAGCGCCGTTAGTATAGTAGGGTTAGTGGCAGGTTTAGCGCCGTTAGTATAGTAGGGTTAGTGGCAGGTTTAGCGCCGTTAGTATAGTAGGGTTAGCGGCAGGTTTAGCGCCGTTAGTGTAGTAGGGTTAGTGGCAGGTTTAGCGCCGTTAGTATAGTAGGGTTAGCGGCAGGTTTAGCGCCGTTAGTATAGTAGGGTTAGTGGCAGGTTTAGCGCCGTTAGTGTAGTAGGGTTAGTGGCAGGTTTAGCGCCGTTAGTATAGTAGGGTTAGCTCAGGGTTAGCGCCATTAGTATAGTAGGGTTAGTGGCAGGTTTAGCGCCGTTAGTATAGTAGGGTTAGCGGCAGGTTTAGCGCCGTTAGTGTAGTAGGGTTAGCGGCAGGTTTAGCGCCGTTAGCTTCGTTAGTGTGGCAGGGTTAGTGCCGTTAGTGCACAGGGTTAGCGGTTAGCGCTGTTAGTGTGGCAGGGTTAGTGCCATTAGTGTGATAAATGGTAAATGGTAAATGGACTGCATTTATATAGCACTTTTATCCAAAGCGCTTTACAATTGATGCCTCTCATTCGCCAGAGCAGTTAGGGATTAGGTGTCTTGCTCAAGGACACTTCGACACGTCCAGGGCGGGGTTTGAACCGGCAACCCTTCGACTGCCAGACAATCGGTCTTACCTCCTGAGCTATGTCGCCCCTTGTGGTGTGGCAGGGTAGTGTGGCAGGGTTAGCGCCATTAGCACTGTTAGTGCGGCAGGGTTAGTGCCGTTAGCACTGTTAGGGTGGCAGGGTTAGCGGCAGGGTTAGCACTGTTATGGTGGCAGGGTTACTGCCCTTAGCACTGTTAGTGTGGCAGGGTTAGTGCCGTTAGCACTGTTAGGGTGGCAGGGTTAGCGGCAGGGTTAGCACTGTTATGGTGGCAGGGTTACTGCCCTTAGCACTGTTAGTGCGGCAGGGTTAGCGGCAGGGTTAGCACTGTTATGGTGGCAGGGTTACTGCCCTTAGCACTGTTAGTGTGGCAGGGTTAGTGCCGTTAGCACTGTTAGGGTGGCAGGGTTAGCGCTGTTAGGGTGGCAGGGTTAGTGCCGTCAGCACCGTTAGTGTGGCAGGGTTAGCGCCGTTAGTGCACAGGGTTAGCAGTTAGCGCTGTTAGTGTGGCAGGGTTAGCGCTGTTAGTATGGCAGGGTTAGCGCCATTAGTGCACAGGGTTAGCGGTTAGCGCTGTTAGTGTGGCAGGGTTAGTGCCGTTAGTGCACAGGGTTAGCGGTTAGCGCTGTTAGGGTGGCAGGGTTAGCGCCGTCAGCACCGTTAGTGTGGCAGGGTTAGCGCCGTTAGCACTGTTAGCGTGGCAGGGTTAGTGCCGTTAGTGCACAGGGTTAGCGGTTAGCGCTGTTAGGGTGGCAGGGTTAGCGCCGTCAGCACAGTTAGTGTGGCAGGGTTAGCGCCGTTAGCACTGTTAGCGTGGCAGGGTTAGTGCCGTTAGTGCACAGGGTTAGCGGTTAGCGCTGTTAGTGTGTCAGGTTTAACATGTTCATGGCTTTGAGCAGGAAGCCAGTCCTCTGTGCGTAATTAGCATTCCTATCTTCTGTAGGTGTGGTCCCACACATTTGAAAACCTGCCTGCCTGTCACTCAGCCCCTCCCGCAGTAAGCTGTCGGAACAGCCTCCTCATGCCATCTGTACTGTAAACATTAAAAATAATCTGACTCCGGTACCTGAGTCATCTGCAGTAGTCATTTAATCATTACTAATGAAATTGAATTGCATGTGGATTTACACAGCAGGGTTTGTGCTCAGCAGTAAGATCAATAATGCATTAATGTTTGGCTGGAATGGAAAATTATTTTACACAATGGCTTAAGAAAGTATTAACCGCTCATTAACACTGTAAGATATTATCATATCTATTTTTATGGAATATTCTTGACCCTGTAAGTCCAGCCAGAGCATTTGGGAATCCAGAGTTTGAGATTGGTGTGCAGCAATGTGATTCAATCTATCAGATTTTAGTCAGCGTTATACTACGGGTCAGAGGTTGAGTTGGAGCATCACACAGCGATCAAAGGTCATCACTCATCGCTGGTTTGTTGGAAAAATACGGTCCTGGAATTAGGGAGAACTCTCATCTCAGATCAGTATGACGGTCTGATCAGGCTCACAGGGCCATAAATGTATGACCTGGACAGTCGAGGTTAATCACTTAATTTGATTGACGTGCACATCTGTCAGGGGTGATGCTGTGTTGGAGGCCAGATCAATAAAATAACACCCATCTGTACTGTGTGCTGACTGCAGTGCATAATGGTTCATAAAGAGGCTTTTCTTATGGAAGCATGTTTCTCCTCATAAAATCAATCAGGGCTTAACCCAGTGGGGAGTGAGTTTACAGGCTGAATTACGGGCTGAAATGCTGCTTAATTACCGGCTGCAAATCTGCTTGCTGAAACGCAGGGCCCTGCATGCCCCACAGAAACATTACTGCAGAGAAAATTAATGCTCTGAGCTGTACGCAAGAGACTAGAATGGAAAGTATTGAGCAAAATAAAAACTACACAGAGGAGCATGTGATTGGCTTTGGATTTGAGACGCATAGGGGAGCTTGTGATTGGCTGTTGGTTTGAGACACATAAGGGAGCGTGTGATTGGCTGTTGGTTTGAGACGCATAAGGGAGCTTGTGATTGGCTGTTGGTTTCACATGCATAGGGGAGTATGTGATTAGCTGTGGATTTGAGACGCTTAGGGGAGCATGTGATTGGTTGTTGGTTTGAGACGCATGGGGGAGCGTGTGATTGGCTGTTGCTTTGAGACATATGGGGGAGCGTGTGATTGGCTGTTGCTTTGAGACGCATGGGGGAGCGTGTGATTGGCTGTTGGTTTGAGACGCATGGGGGAGCGTGTGATCGGCTGTTGGTTTCTGCTGGATATGGGGGAGTGTGATTGGTTCATCTGCTCGTGGAGCGTGCTATTGGCTGTCCCAGGGTGGGGGGGGTTTTGGCAGGGTGGGGGTGTGCCCCAATGACTCTTGAGGTTGATGAGACTGACTGATTGAGTGAAAAGTGCAGGAAGGAGAGATTAGATGCAGCGTATGGGCAGGATTAAAAACTGCTTCCAGAAAACAGCCATGTAATCAAACTGTACTCTCTTTACCAAAGTCTGCATGCAGCTCTTTCTATGTAAAGGACACTGCAGAGACTCCACCTTTGTTTAAGCTCAGGCTGGAAAATGCATCAGTGTTCTTATAAAACATATCAGTGCATTATATTGTTCTTATAATACATATCAGTGCATTCTAGCTTTCTTATAATACATACCAGTGCATTGTAGTGTCCTTTTAATGCATATCGGTGCATTATAGTGTTCGTATAATGCATATCAGTGCATTATAGTGTCCTTATAATGCATATCAGGGCATTATAGTGTTCGTATAATACATACCAGTGCATTGTAGTGTCTTTATAATGCATATCAGCGCATTATAGTGTTCGTATAATACATACCAGTGCATTATAGTGTCTTTATAATGCATATCAGCGCATTATTTTATGCAGTTTTCTTGGACTCAGCTTCATGAATATTGATGAGACTTTTTTTTATTTTTTTGTTCATTAAAATGCGTTTGAATGCTCAAAATGCACAACTACTGACTCATGGTTAAATATTCTAATTAGTGAACATTTACATTTCATACTTGCATGTTTATTTTTGTATAAATATTCTTCATTTTCTATTCTGATTCTATCTATCTATCTATCTATCTATCATCTATCATCTATCATCTATCATCTATCATCTATCATCTATCATCTATCATCTATCATCTATCATCTATCATCTATCATCTATCATCTATCATCTATCATCTATCATCTATCATCTATCTATCTATCTATCTATCTATCTTATCTATCTTATCTAATCTATCTACTTCAATGAGATTTCCTTTTTTGCAGTGGTTCACCCTGAGCCCAACCCAGGAGAGCCAGACTGGTCTTCACTGTCACAGGCTCTCTGGCTCTCACTGAAAGTCACTTATTACTGATTACACTGTTGATTCTGGTTTTCTGGGTTTAAATTGGTTACTGATTTTACCCAGCAGGCCCTGTGACATACAGAAACTGCAGCCGATCCTCAGGGGAAGTTTTCATGAGGTTAGAATTTAACAGGGCTGCCGTCTACAATCTTGCTTTGAGATTTCAAGCTTCAGAAATGTAATGGCATGTCCTGCACTTGTGTTTTTCTTTACTTGTATGTGACCTGTATTTGAAAGTGTTTGTGACCCTGCCCAGGATAAGTGGGTATAGGTAATGGATGGATGGGTGGAAGTTCAATGCAGGTGTATGTGTAGCTTCACTTGTATGAAGAGGTGTTAGGAAGGAGCTCTGTCATAAGGAAGCATTACACAGATCCTCACAGGACCATTACTCCATACAGAATCTAGGCACAGCGAGAACATAGAGACTGAGATTCTGGGTAGAGTTGTGAATCTGAAAGTCATACCAGAACACTGTTTTTCACCCTTGAAAACAAACCCCAAGACAGCCAATCAGTGACAGGCTGGAGTGTGGAGCTGGGTCCTCATGCTTGCGTCTCGTGGAATCTGTTGGGACTGTGGAGACTGTTTCCATGGGGCTGACATTTGCTGTCAATCACTGATTGATTAATTTGGGCCCATGAAGACCTTGCTGTCCATCAGTAAACACAATGGATTAGAATGGGAGTCTGTGATGGATTAGAATGGGGGTCTGTGATGGATTAGAATGGGGGTCTGTGATGGTGCAGAATGGGGGTGTCATGGATTAGAATTGAAGTCTGTGATGGTGCAGAATGGGGGTCTGTGATGGATTAGAATGGGGGTGTGATGGATTAGAATGGTGCTCTGTGATGGTGCAGAATGGGGGTGTGATGGATTAGAATTGAAGTCTGTGATGGTGCAGAATGGGGCTCTGTGATGGTGCAGAATGGGGGTGTGATGGTGCAGAATGGGGGTCTGTGATGGTGCAGAATGGGGGTGTGATGGATTAGAATTGAAGTCTGTGATGGTGCAGAATGGGGGTGTGATGGATTAGAATGGGGCTCTGTGATGGTGCGGAATGCCTTCGTGTTTTTCGTGATGCTCCGCTGTCTCGTCGTTACTGAAAAGCAGGCCCTGCACAAGCACAAACAGGTTCTTGTGTAACAGGTTCTGTATTTATGTTTGACTCATGGGTGGTGAGCACGCAGGTTCAGGTGTGCAGTCCGCATTGCTCTGTAACCGTTTGTTCCTCAAACTTCAAAGGGCCTTCGCTGGCTTTCCAGGGCTTGTCCCGCCTTCTCTTTCAGAACAGGCCTTCATACCGTCCTGCTCTGAGCCACAGCAATGCAGTCTCACTAATGATATTCAGATGAGTCCAGGTGTGGAGATCACGTGTGATAACGGTGGCGGTGTTGAGATCACATCTGTAATAACGTTGGCGGTGTTGAGATCACGTGTGGTAATAATAATATATAATAATAATAATAAACTTTATTTATATATACCTTTCATATCATAAAATGCAGCTCAAAGTGCTTTACAAGAGAAAAGATCACGTGTAATAACGGTGGCGGTGTTGAGATCACGTGTGATATCTGTAGCTGTCTTTCAAGGATTACACACTAGAGAGCTCATGCTTTTTCAACAGCCTCTTCTGTGTGGAAGAGCGGGAGTCGTGTTCATGGCCTGAACTCACCGAACTGGTGGAGTGCTGGTATTTATCTGTACGTTAAGGACAAATGACGATTGAATACTGGTTGATTGAAATGTTGATTGAATACAGACCTGAGAGAATCCTGTTTGATCGGTAGGAAGAGCATGGAGTAGCACTGAAAGCATGCTAATGGAGCCTGGTGGACCTGGGTCAGGTCTGGCGTTTTCCCCCAGGGCTACGTGGGCAAGCAGACAGCAGGCCTTACTGTAGTAAATGCCTGTGGTGTGAGTTTGAGTTTGTTTGCTTGATTTTAGCAGTCAAGCTGTTTCTTTGTGGCTCCGCTTTCCTAGTGAAAGATGAAAATGACACGTTTACCTCAGAATCATTCCACCCCGGCCTCTGTTTGGGGCTCTGAGGAAAACAGAGATAATTGTATCGTGCAGTTCTTCCTCAGTGCGCTAAATTGATTTGTTTACTCGCAGACTGGCGGGCTGCGGCGCTCGGAGTCCAGGCCGCATGCGGCTGTCTGCACATAAACAGCTACTCTCCCCATAAAGCTGCTCTCTCTGTGACTGGCTCGTTTTCCTTTTGTAAGTTGTAAACGTAGTGGAGCTCCTTTTGCACACCGGCTATTTACTGGCTAATTATCCTTTTGTTAGCCCTGAACATAAAATTAGCTCTCTTTCTGTACTGTTGGTCTTCATTTACTGAAATAATTTTCTGTTTGATGTGCTCTTCCCTGTCATTAAAAAAGCTGAAGTACTGGATGTGAAAATGAAAATTAAAGTAGTCAGATTGCTGAATGTTGCTCGTAACCTGCGTGAGCATTTTAAAATGTTTGTTTTTTTTTTCAATTTACTGTTATGGGGCCCTTATGTTATTATCACTGTCTAAACTTGTCCGCATTGGATGTGAGTCTGATCATCTTTGTTTCAGGGCAGCCTAATTGATGTAATTATGCACATTTTGTAACCCATTGGAAAACGCATTTATCCTGTGTCACATAAACTTAGCCTGAGCACAGGTGTGGGTGCAGACATGGAGGGTCAGCAATGCTGTGGTCTTTGAGCAGCACGTATGTGAGCGTGTGTATGTGCTTGTCTGTATGTGAGCGTGTGTATGTGCTTGTCTGTATGTGAGCGTGTGTATGTGCTTGTACTGTATGTGAGCGTGTGTATGTGCTTGTGCTGTATGTGAGCGTGTATATATGCTTGTGCTGTATGTGAGCGTGTGTATGTGCTTGTCTGTATGTGAGCGTGTGTATGTGCTTGTCTGTATGTGAGCGTGTATATGTGCTTGTGTGTGTGTGTGTGTGTGTGTGTGTGCATGTGTGTATGTGTGTGTTTGAAGGGTGCATACATGTGTGTATGTGTGTATGTGCATGTGTGTGTTTGAAGGGTGCGTACATGCGTATGTATGTGTGTATGTGTGTGTTTGAAGGGTGCGTACGTGTGTGTGTGTGTGTGTGTGTATGTGCATGTGGGTATGTGTGTGTTTGAAGGGTGTGTATGTGTATGTGTGTGTGTTTGAATGGTGCAGTAGAGGGTCCTTCAGCCCTGGTTCTTGCGTGATCCTGGCCTCTGGACTGGAAGTCAGACGGCGGTTGTCACATGCAGCAGTGACTCTGCATCCAATGGGATTTGCAGTAAATTTATTGAAGCACGTAACGCAGACATTCTCCCAAAGCAATTAACTAGAGTCCTAATTACAGTCCGTGACCGAAGAGTGAGTCTGATTTAATGGAATATGGCAGTCTGTGGTGAGGCAGGTATATGGCTCCTGAATACATGGCTTGAGTTGAATCCATTCATTTTAATACGTTCAGTGTGTCACTGAGTACGTTCTTCTTGTAACTACTCTGTGTATTTGCATGTGTTTGAAAAATTAAGTGCACATGTTCTTTTATGTTTGTACATTAATTTATAATTGCACTGTGTTAAGTACATGTGTGTGTGCATGTGTGTGTACATGAGTATGTGCATGGATGTGTTTTTGTAGATTATGTGAGATTGAGCAGAATATGGTCAGGCTGTTTAATGGATCTCTGAGAGAGTGAGCAGAGCAGTCACACCTGCACCTTCTCTACTGAAGCATCTGCTGCAGGAACAGCTTCTTCTGTTCCATCTGTAGCTATGGTTACACCTCCCTCCCTCCTTTGGCTGAAGCCCAGACCTTTGGGCACTGTCTTACAGGATTATGGAGCCCAGACACCTATAGAACTATGGAGCCCGGACACCTACAGGATTATGGAGCCCAGACACCTACAGGACTATGAAGACAGGGCACCTACAGGACTATGGAGACAGGGCACCTACAGGACTATGGAGACAGGGCACCTACAGGACTATGGAGACAGGGCACCTACAGGACTATGGAGACAGGGCACCTACAGGACTATGGAGCTCAGACACCTACAGGACTATGGAGACAGGGCACCTACAGGACTATGGAGACAGGGCACCTACAGGACTATGGAGCCCAGACACCTGCGGGACTGTGGAGCCCAGACACCTACATAGCTATGGAGCCCAGACACCTGCAGGACTATGGAGACAGGGCACCTACAGGACTAGTGGATTCAATGGGTTTACACAGGATTTTGAGCCTCTGATTCGCTTGAGCCCCATGGGAGATTTAAAAATCTCCCAAATCGCCTACTAGCCTACATTTTAATATCAATAACTGCCTCCTTCTTAATAATCAGGTCTGTAATCAATGACTGGTTAATGCGACAACATTAAACATCCCTCCACCTGAATAGCCCATGGAAAATAAAATCAATAAAAATAATCAAATTCCCTGGAGCAGGCAACGCTGAGAGAAACCTTTAGCTTTAACTGTTTGGCTGAAGCCTTTAGCTTTAACTGTTTGGCTGAAGCCTTTAGCTTTAACTGTATGGCTGAAGCCTTTAGCTTTAACTGTACGGCTGAAGCCTTTAGCTTTAACTGTACGGCTGAAGCCTTTAGCTTTAACTGTACGGCTGAAGCCTTTAGCTTTAACTGTACGGCTGAAGCCTTTAGCTTTAACTGTTTGGCTGAAGCCTTTAGCTTTAACTGTATGGCTGAAGCCTTTAGCTTTAACTGTTTGGCTGAAGCCTTTAGCTTTAACTGTACGGCTGAAGCCTTTAGCTTTAACTGTACGGCTGAAGCCTTTAGCTTTAACTGTTTGGCTGAAGCCTTTAGCTTTAACTGTTTGGCTGAAGCCTTTAGCTTTAACTGTACGGCTGAAGCCTTTAGCTTTAACTGTACGGCTGAAGCCTTTAGCTTTAACTGTACGGCTGAAGCCTTTAGCTTTAACTGTACGGCTGAAGCCTTTAGCTTTAACTGTACGGCTGAAGCCTTTAGCTTTAACTGTTTGGCTGAAGCCTTTAGCTTTAACTGTACGGCTGAAGCCTTTAGCTTTAACTGTATGGCTGAAGCCTTTAGCTTTAACTGTTTGGCTGAAGCCTTTAGCTTTAACTGTACGGCTGAAGCCTTTAGCTTTAACTGTTTGGCTGAAGCCTTTAGCTTTAACTGTTTGGCTGAAGCCTTTAGCTTTAACTGTACGGCTGAAGCCTTTAGCTTTAACTGTTTGGCTGAAGCCTTTAGCTTTAACTGTACGGCTGAAGCCTTTAGCTTTAACTGTTTGGCTGAAGCCTTTAGCTTTAACTGTTTGGCTGAAGCCTTTAGCTTTAACTGTTTGGCTGAAGCCTTTAGCTTTAACTGTTTGGCTGAAGCCTTTAGCTTTAACTGTACGGCTGAAGCCTTTAGCTTTAACTGTACGGCTGAAGCCTTTAGCTTTAACTGTTTGGCTGAAGCCTTTAGCTTTAACTGTTTGGCTGAAGCCTTTAGCTTTAACTGTTTGGCTGAAGCCTTTAGCTGTAACTGTTTGGCTGAGGGAACAGTGTTTGAAAGCAGCTCATAACCGGTTCTTCTGCTGCCTTCAGGCAGAGAGTCATCAGGTGTGAATGTAACTGGAGCAGTTAAGCTGCAAGTGAAATTCCAGTACAGGTGTTTCTTAAACCTCTCTGTTCCTCTTTCCATGGGCCTCCCGCCCTTTACCTCGCCCTGAAATCAAGAACTGCTCCAGCGTGTTTCCTTGCCCTGAGTGCACGGGATCGCTCTAGCCTTGTCCCTCCCCTGCCCATACCTTGACACTGTCTGGAGCTCCAGATCCATCACCTGGCTCCTCTAATCTGCACTGTACAGAACTATACCATTTGGTCTTCTATCATTCCTGTTAGCTGTCGCCTCAGCTGTAACCTGCTCAACCCATTTTATTTGCTGTCTGCTACTCTACACCAGGCTGGCCAGTGGAGGATGGGCTCCCCCTCCACAGCCGGGTTCATCTTGAGATTTCTGTCCATTGGGGAATTTTTTCTTGGCACTCTTTTTAGGGATTTTTCCCCCTTGGGAGTTTTTACCTCATGTGCTTGCTATTTGGGGTTCAGGCCTGGCATTTGCTCTGGTTCTTTTGCCTTGCCACTCTGTAAAGTGTCTTTCGGACAGTTCTCTGTTAAAAGCACTATACAAATAAAATTTAATTCAGTTGGATTAAATTAATGTGCAAAGCAAGGTGCATACATGTGTGTAGCTCAGGGGTGTCAGACTCACATCCTGGAGGGCCAGAGTGTCTCCAGGTTTTTGCGCCTTCCTCTCAGGTGACAGCCAATCAAAGCCTTGGGAACAAGGTGCATGGATTGTTTGACGAGGCAATGATGTCAGTATATCAGCAGGGGCTCGATTACCGATTGCTGGACTGTTATGGCCCGATCACTGCGCTCATTAACTGCTGCTTGTGATGTTGGTGATTTATGAATCTAGGCCTTTTCTTCATGCTCTAATTGTCAGTCACTCTGGATAATAGCATCAGCTAAATGCCTAAAATGTAAATGGAGCTGTTGCATTGATTGTCACTCCTGAATCTCATTGGCTGGTCTGTGTCATGTGGTCTTTATCACTAGTCAGACTACTCACTATTTTTATGCAACATCAGCGTTCAGATTCAAGATGGCTGATAAAGTATGAAAGGTTTCAGTGTTCTATGAAAAGATGACGTAGTGGGTAGTGTGCCTGTCCGTATGTCTGTCTGTGTATGAGCCATGTCCCGTCTGTATGTCTGTCCGTGTGTGAGTCACGTGTCATCGCACGTTACTCACCCCCCCCCCCCCCCCAGCCCCCCAGATAGAAAGGCAGCTTGTGTGTTTGCGTTGGTGTCAGCACTCAGAGCCTTACTGTATGTGTGGGAGCTGTGTTCACCGGGGCTTTTGTTATTGGTGCATAGGTTAACCCTCTCAGTTAATTATGCAGAAGCTGCAAGTGCAGTAATGATCTTATGGGGGGGGTGGGCTGCAGACAACGATAGTAACTGGTCTCATTGCCTGAAAGCGGATTAACAGCAATCCTTGTGTAATCTCAACATGGTCACGGGTCATTAGGGCACTGAAAGGGAGAACAAAAGCAGGAAGTGCGTAAATCCACAGGATTGGGTTGGTGGAGGCAGACGGGCTCTCTGATGAATCTGATTGGTCCTGGGGATGGGAGGAGTTGTGAAAATACTGCCCAAAGATTTTGCTGGATTTGCATTGGTTGCCATGACACCAGCCACCCAGTGATGGTAGTGACTGTCCATTTATTAGAAGCAGAAAATGGATGCATTAGAATTGAAAAGGCCCTGTGGACTGTGCATGGTCTCAACTTCATGTGGTGCGTGCGTGAGTGTGTGAGTGCCTGCATGCTGCTTATTGGCGCATGCAGGATAACACAATATTCAGCCATGTTCAGCACATTCAGCCGGCAGAAAGAGCAGGTCTCTCGTGAGCTGGCAGCAGGTCAGATCATATTTGTGTCCTGTCAGCCAAGAACATCCATCATAAGTGATGCCTCATTCTGTAAGGTGCACTGTGTGGGGACATTATGGGGACGTTATGGGGACATTGGCATGCTTCACTCTGTGAGATGCACGGTGTGGGGACATTGTGGGGACGTTATGGGGACATTATGGGGACATTATGGGGACGTTATCATGATGTCTCCCATTAAGCCAGGCGTTACCCTGGGCCGTCCATCTCTCTTCACCTTTCCTTCCTAACTGATGCCTGTCCACAGCCAGCTGGACAGAGCTGCTTGATTTTGGTGTGTGAAGGAAAGGTCGTCCTTGTTCCTTTTTAGAATAGTGCTGAGAAAGTAGTTACTGGTCCCATAAATCCCCCACTGCCCCCCTGGGTGAAGGAGAGTGCTTCTATCACCACTGTGCGCTAATCACAGTCCAGCACGCTGAGCTCATTCCCCCTGCACCATGGAGCTCATTCCTCCTGCACCACGGAGCCTGTTCCCCCTGCACAACAGAGCCTGTTCCCCCTGCACCACGGAGCCTGTTCCCCCTGCACCATGGAGCTCATTCCTCCTGCACCACGGAGCCTGTTCCCCCTGCACAACAGAGCCTGTTCCCCCTGCACCACGGAGCCTGTTCCCCCTGCACCATGGAGCTCATTCCTCCTGCACCACGGAGCCTGTTCCCCCTGCACCATGGAGCTCATTCCTCCTGCACCACGGAGCCTGTTCCCCCTGCACAACAGAGCCTGTTCCCCCTGCACCACGGAGCCTGTTCCCCCTGCACCATGGAGCTCATTCCTCCTGCACCACGGAGCCTGTTCCCCCTGCACCATGGAGCTCATACTTCCTGCTCCACAGAGCCTGTTCCCCCTGCACAACAGAGCCTGTTCCCTCTGCACCACAGAGCCTGTTCCCCCTGCACCACGGAGCCTGTTCCCCCTGCACCATAGAGCTCATTCCTCCTGCACCACAGAGCCTGTTCCCCCTGCACCATAGAGCTCATACTTCCTGCTCCACAGAGCCTGTTCCCCCTGCGCAACAGAGCCTGTTCCCTCTGCACCACAGAGCCTGTTCCCCCTGCACCACAAAGCCTGTTCCCCCTGCGCCACAGAGCCTGTTCCCCCTGCACCACAGAGCCTGTTCCCTCTGCACCACAGAGCCTGTTCCCCCTGCACCACGGAGCTCATTCCCCCTGCACCATGGAGCTCATTCCTCCTGCACCACGGAGCCTGTTCCCCCTGCACCATGGAGCCCATTCCTCCTGCACCACGGAGCCTGTTCCCCCTGCACCATTGAGCCCATTCCTCCTGCACCATGGAGCCTGTTCTTCCTGCACCACGGAGCTCATTCCCCCTGCACCATGGAGCTCATTCCCCCTGCGCCACAGAGCCTGTTCCCCCTGCGCCACAGAGCCTGTTCCCCCTGCACCACAGAGCCTGTTCCCCCTGCACCACGGAGCTCATTCCCCCTGCACCATGGAGCTCATTCCTCCTGCACCACGGAGCCTGTTCCCCCTGCACCATGGAGCCCATTCCTCCTGCACCATGGAGCCCATTCCTCCTGCACCATGGAGCCTGTTCTTCCTGCACCTCAGAGCCCATTCCCATGTAATGTGGAGTTACTCAGATGTGGAATGCCTGTGTTGCACAGAGTAACAGTGCAGAGGTGTAATGTGTAGTTACTCCTAGGCTGTTCAGACAGCTGAGGTTATTATTCTCCTCAGAAATATTAAAACACTGCTTCCCAGACGCAATCAAATAATAGTACTTATGGCAGAAAAGCTGATATGTTGTTCTATGACTGGAATAGATAATATAATGTAGGCTATATGGCTGGAGGGTGCTGCTATAAAGGATTTTCTGATTCTGTAGCTTTGCTTTTTTTAGAATCACATTTTCATTGCTTTTGTCCTTTCTTTGAGCCGGGGCTGAATTGCTAGGCTGGGGGTGGGGGGTAAAATGTCCTGGGGCTTTTATCAGTCACTGCCTCTCGAGAAGGGCAAAGGGGAGGGCACAGAGCTGGTGTGTGTAACAGAGCTGGTGTGTGTAACAGCTGGTGTGTGTAGCAGAGCTGGTGTGTGTAGCAGAGGGGAGAGTGGTGTGTGTAACAGCTGGTGTGTGTAGCAGAGGGGAGAGTGGTGTGTGTAACAGCTGGTGTGTGTAGCAGAGGGGAGAGTGGTGTGTGTAACAGCTGGTGTGTGTAACAGAGGGGAGAGTGGTGTGTGTAACAGCTGGTGTGTGTAACAGAGCTGGTGTGTGTAGCAGAGCTGGTGTGTGTAACAGCTGGTGTGTGTAGCAGAGGAGAGAGTGGTGTGTGTAACAGCTGGTGTGTGTAACAGAGGGGAGAGTGGTGTGTGTAACAGCTGGTGTGTGTAACAGAGGGGAGAGTGGTGTGTGTAACAGCTGGTGTGTGTAACAGAGGGGAGAGTGGTGTGTGTAACAGCTGGTGTGTGTAGCAGAGCTGGTGTGTGTAGCAGAGGGGAGAGTGGTGTGTGTAACAGCTGGTGTGTGTAACAGAGGGGAGAGTGGTGTGTGTAACAGCTGGTGTGTGTAGCAGAGGGGAGAGTGGTGTGTGACAGAGCTGGTGTGTGTAGTACAGCTGGTGTGTGTAGCAGAGGGGAGAGTGGTGTGTGTAACAGCTGGTGTGTGTAGCAGAGCTGGTGTGTGTAACAGAGCTGGTGTGTGTAGTACAGCTGGTGTGTGTAGCAGAGGGGAGAGTGGTGTGTGTAACAGCTGGTGTGTGTAGCAGAGGGGAGAGTGGTGTGTGTAACAGCTGGTGTGTGTAGCAGAGGGGAGAGTGGTGTGTGACAGAGCTGGTGTGTGTAGTACAGCTGGTGTGTGTAGCAGAGGGGAGAGTGGTGTGTGTAACAGCTGGTGTGTGTAGCAGAGGGGAGAGTGGTGTGTGTAACAGCTGGTGTGTGTAGCAGAGGGGAGAGTGGTGTGTGTAACAGCTGGTGTGTGTAGCAGAGAGCAGAGAGCATGCTGTGCTGAGGCATTATTTATTTGCCTGGGACTGTCCATCAGGCCAATCCCTGAGACTAATGCGCAGATGTTTGTACCACTTCCTGTTAATTAGTATTAATTAATGAGCTTTTCCTGCTGCTGCTGCTGCTGTAATGAACCTGTCTGTCTGGATGCACTTCTGTCTGTCATTCTGTACCTGGCTGAATAAGAACAGCTGCTGCTGACTGGATGAGATGTGATGTAATCAGAGTGGGTGTGATGTAATCAGAGTAGGCGTGATGTAATGAGTGGGTGTGATGTAATCAGAGTAGGCGTGATGTAATGAGTGGGTGTGATGTAATCGGAGTGGGTGTGATGTAATCTCCTGTTCCCCTCTTACTCCTGATGGGTGGAGCTACCATGCGTCAGTCACTGGCTGGTTTTGGCCTGTCTGTGTTTTGACGAGCTTGGTCAACCACGCGACAGGAGCAGAGAGGGGACAGGAGCTGTGATTATTGGGGGCGGGGGGGGGGGGGGGGGGGGAGCTGCTGTTATTTCAGCTTCTGCCTTTTCTTTGCTTTCTTTTCCTTCCCCATTTTCAACATTCTTCATGGCTGTGGTTGGGCTATTACTGCCCCAGTGTAATTGCTGGGCTGTGATTGGGTCGTTATGGGGTTGTGTAAAGCCGCAATGTAATTGCTGTGCTGTGATTGGTCGTTATGGGGTTGTGTAAAGCCGCAATGTAATCACTGTGCTGTGATTGGGCCATTATGGGGTTGTGTAATGCTGCAGTGTAATTGCTGTGCTGTGATTGGGCCATTATGGGGTTGTGTAATGCTGCAGTGTAATTGCTGTGCTGTGATTGGTGGTTATAGGGTTGTGTAATGCCCGAGTGTAAGCACTCTGCTGTGATTGGGCTGCTCAGGGTTCAGGCTTTAGGGTTTCAGGGTTCAGGGTTCAGGGTTCAGGGCTCAGGGTTCAGGGCTCAGGAGATCTCATTTCTGCTCTTCTGGTTTGGCTGTGAGCTGCAGATGTGGACCGGCCTCCTGCAGGCTCTGTGTAATGGGTCTCTGGGAGATGAGAGGCTTGGCCTGTATTCTCTCTGTCTGAGAGGAGACATGTCACCACACAGTTACGACTAAATCACAATCTGTGCTTCCACTTCCTGTGCTCAAATGCATCATCCAACCACAGACAGGGCTGCATGCCAAATATTCGCCATTTTCCTGAGGAAAGGGATTTCTGGATAAATCTTCTGCACCTTGTGAAGTACAGTTGAGGATTTTCACACGTTCCATTAAGTAGTTCCTGACTGCAGGTGAGCACAGGAAGTGATGTTGACTGTGATGATGTGTAGGAACCAGAGACTGGGATGGGGCTGACCTCAGCATCATGGTAGATTGGCAGAAGCATCTGTAAAACCTCCAGCTGCGAGTGTAAATCCAGTGTGCAGCGGTACCCAGGCAGTAACAGCTCTCTGTGTACCCTCTCAGATCACTGGAGCTCTCTCTGCTTTGTCACGTTGGGCTGCACTGAGGTGTGGCCTTGCATGAGGCTGCTTTGTATTCAGTTACTGCAGTGTAACGCTCATATTATACTCTTTTTACATTACTAGCCTTCCTTTTTGCATCAATATCTTTTTCTCTGCCTCACTCACTCCCTCTCAAAGACACGCACACGCACACACACGTAAACACATGCGCACACACACACACGCACACACATATACACACACACACACATAAATACATGCACAGATACACACACACACACACACACTAGATGATTTATTTTTCCTGCAGACATTGTGGCAGTCTCTTCTCATGGTGGTGATTAATGTGCCGATTGAAGGACAGCGCCCCCTGTGCTGAGATGCGGTGGCTGCGCTCATGCCCAGGCATCAGTGCCACTCATTCTGTGCTTCTCTGCTCCTGTGCTCCTGTGCTGCCAGACCTCTCGGATTATTCCTGAGAGTCATCTGCATACGCCTAGATATTTATCTCCTGCATTTTCTCCTGAGGTCTGGCTGTAGCACAGCTGGACAGTTTCTCCTGAGGTCTGGCTGTAGCACAGCTGGACAGTTTCTCCTGAGGTCTGGCTGTAGCACAGCTGGACAGTTTCTCCTGATGTCTGGCTGTAGCGCTGCTGGACAGTTTCTCCTGAGGTTAACACTCAGGCTAACACTGATTAACACTTGCTAACTAACGCTGATTAACACTTGTGTCATGCACTTAACAGAGAGCATTGTGGGCTACATCCTCCAGCCGAACTGTCTCCTTATATGGAACATAGGCATATGGGAAATGGAGTATTTGTGTGATTTTTGGGCCCCGGTAATTAAAGCTCATTTTGGAGATAATTAGTTATTTCTCCTGACGATGTGGCTGTCCTCAGATGAGCTGAAGTTTAAAATTTCCATCTGCTTGGTGAATAAGGAGCATGTCTTTCTGTCTGTCTGTCTGCCTGCCTGCCTGCCTGCCTGCCTGTCTGTCTGTCAAGCTGGCTGTCTGCCTGTCTGAAGCTCTTTCTGAGCTGCTGTGTTTACCCATACTGAAATTCTGCAGACACACACACACACTCACAGACGCACACACATGCACGCATACACACCCAGTTCAGAGAGAACACACCAGCCTGACATGTTCTGTCCTGTTGAAATTAATTATGGGAACTAAGAATTAATTTATGAATTCCTTCCTCCCTCTCAGAGCTGTTTCTGGCCTGTAAATTCTGAGGAGGAGGGGGCACTGAGGGCAAGTGGAGGTAGCGAGCTGGCCCTCCATCCCCCTGTCCTGTCATCCCCCTGTCCCCCTGCCTCCCCCCCGTCCCCCCCCGTCTCCCCCCCGACCCCCTGTCCCCCCTCCCCTGCATCCCCCCCGTCCCCCTGTCCTGCTCTGAAAACCTGGGCTGGTTCTGATAGACAGGCCATGACTTCGTGCTGAGCTCGCTGCTACCCCTCCAGGGAGCCTCCGGTACTGCCACAGAAAAGGCGGAGCAGGTCAGTCTAGGTCGGTGTGATGAGACCAGTGTGTGTGTGTGTGTGTGTGTGTGTGTGTGTGTGTTCACGAGACGTCCAGATATTCTCTGGCAGTGTGCTCCTCCTCATCCTCACCTACGGTGACCCCCCCCCCCCCGCCACGTTCCGCTTCACTCACACTGCAGATATGAGCTGCTGCACCTGTCTGTGTGTGTGAGCCCCGTGCTCCCAGAGGAGGCTGTATCTCCCCAAACACGCAGGGTTTTTCAGGGTAGTTTGAGGACACTTTGGCCTGATGGCCCCTCTCTGTTACAGCTGGTGAGATGCGGGCTTGGGGGGGGGGGGGGGGGGGGTGTATTTTTGATGTGCTATTTGTACTAATTATCAAACCTTTGCTTGTAGTTATTCCCTCCCCATGTTTCTGCATTATTAATGAAGCCAGTGTGTTTTTGAGATCAGTGAGAGCACTCCTGCTGAATCTGAATCCTGCCCCTAATTTGAGGTCCTGAGTGGCACAGCCCTGCTCAGCACTGTACTTCCACCATATGCTGCTTCCCCCATGGCTTTCACAGGCTGTAATTCAGGGAGCTAATGAAATGTCTGCAGAAAGTTATCTCAGGTAAAGGTGTACGTCTGGGTGCTTGAGCTCACAAGCAGCTGTCAGCCGTGAGTGTGAGTTCGGGAAGCCAGAGATCCCCAGGAGAACTGCAGCCAGCGGCCCTTACAGAGAGAGAGGGGTACTGGGGGGGGGCACTGGAGAGGGGGCGGGGGCACTGGAGGGGGGGGGGACTGGATCGGGGGGACTGGAGAGGCGGGGGGCGCTGGAGAGGGGGGGGGCGTACTGGACAGATAGTGAGGGTGAGGTAGTGGGTGAATGTATCCCCTGGTGTGAGAGGGTGAGTGGTTCTGTACCTCCTGGTGTGAGAGGGTGAGTGGTTCTGTACCTCCTGGTGTGAGAGGGTGAGTGGTTCTGTACCTCCTGGTGTGAGAGGGTGAGTGGTTCTGTACCTCCTGTTGTGAGAGGGTGAGTGGTTCTGTACCTCCTGGTGTGAGGGGGTGAGTGGTTCTGTACCTCCTGGTGTGAGGGGGTGAGTGGTTCTGGACCTCCTGGTGTGAGGGGGTGAGTGGTTCTGTACCTCCTGGTGTGTGGGGGTGAGTGGTTCTGTACCTCCTGGTGTGTGGGGGTGAGTGGTTCTGTACCTCCTGCTGTGAGGGGGTGAGTGGTTCTGTACCTCCTGCTGTGAGGGGGTGAGTGGTTCTGTACCTCCTGCTGTGAGGGGGTGAGTGGTTCTGTACCTCCTGCTGTGAGGGGGTGAGTGGTTCTGTACCTCCTGCTGTGAGGGGGTGAGTGGTTCTGTACCTCCTGCTGTGGGGGGGTGTGTGGTTCTGTACCTCCTGCTGTGAGGGGGTGAGTGGTTCTGTACCTCCTGCTGTGAGGGGGTGAGTGGTTCTGGACCTCCTGGTGTGAGGGGGTGAGTGGTTCTGGACCTCCTGGTGTGAGGGGGTGAGTGGTTCTGTACCTCCTGGCGTGTGGGGGTGAGTGGTTCTGTACCTCCTGCTGTGAGGGGGTTGACTGTTCTCCTACCTCAGGAGAGCTGTGGTGCTATACAGGTGGCAGGCCGAACGGCACCCTCTGAAGGTAAAGGGCTGTACTGCGTCTCCTCATGCATATTTATACTGTCGGTTCTGCTGAGCTGAAAGCTCACTTCTTCTCTGCAGTCTCAGCCTCATCAGGGATCTGCTCAGGGAGAGCTCTGCTTACTGTCTGTACGTATTCTAGTGTGTGTGTGTGTGTGTGTTAACTGAGCCTTACTGTACAGGACTGGTATACCCCTGTGACTGCCGTACAGAGCTGGGATAAACCCCACTGGAGTACAGAGCTGGGATAAACCCCACTGGGGTACAGAGCTGGGATAAACCCCACTGCCCTACAAAGCTGTGGGATAAACCCCACTGCCATACAGAGCTGTGGGATAAACTCCACTGCCTTACAGAGCTGGGATAAACCCCACTGGGGTACAGAGCTGGGATAAACCCCACTGGGGTACAGAGCTGGGATCAACCCCACTGGAGTACAGAGCTGGGATAAACCCCACTGGGGTACAGAGCTGGGATAAACCCCACTGCCCTACAAAGCTGTGGGATAAACCCCACTGCCATACAGAGCTGTGGGATAAACTCCACTGCCTTACAGAGCTGGGATAAACCCCACTGGGGTACAGAGCTGGGATAAACCCCACTGCCCTACAGAGCTGGGATAAACCCCACTGGGGTACAGAGCTGTGGGATAAACCCCACTGCCCTACAGAGCTGAGATAAACCCCACTGGGGTACAGAGCTGTGAGATAAACCCCACTGCCCTACAGAGCTGGGATAAACCCCACTGCCCTACAGAGCTGGGATAAACCCCACTGGGGTACAGAGCTGGGATAACCCCACTGCCCTACAGAGCTGGGATAAACCCCACTGCCCTACAGAGCTGTGGTAATGAATCTGAAGGCGGTTCAATGCAGGGCATTGAAGGCATTAATCTCAGGGCCGCTGATGCTGCACAGCTCTGAACCTGGATGAAATGCGTAATGAATCACTGCTGCACCCGCTGATGGGAAAATGAAAGGCATTCATACTGCATCTGCATGGGCGTGATCTGCTCTACTGGAGTCTTAATTCAGTATTGGGCTCTCCTGGGCGGTTCTCTCTACCCTGTCTGAACACTATACCCTGCCCCCCCAACTCCGCTCCCCCATGTGTCCTCTGCATGACAAATAAGAAAACATGCATTTTTCCTTTTTTTTCTTTTTTTTTTTTTCTTATCGTGCAAATGCAGTGAAGGCCAAAGCCTTCTCCATAGCGCAAGCTTCTGCAGACCTCTGGAGAGCTTTTTAATCCAGTGCCTCACTGTCCACCCACCGCAGGCTCAGCTGTCTGTTATCTCTGCGGGTTGTCAAGATGACCTGTGATGACCTGTAGACTTTCCTTTGGCCAGAGAAGCAGGAGGCTGCTTTGAGCGTTTCCCACCTGCACTGAAGAACCAACATGGGGCACCTGCCATGCTGTCTGCACTGTACATAGGGCACCTGTCTGTCTCTCAGTAGTGTACATAGGGCACCTGTTAGTCTGTCTGTAGTGAACATAGGGCACCTGTCAGTCTCCCTTTAGTGTTCATAGGGTACCTGTTCATCTCTCTGTAGTGTACATAGGGCACCTGTCAGTCTGTCTGTAGTGTACATAGGACCCCTGTTAGTCTGTCTGCACTGTACATAGGGCACCTGTCAGTCTCTTCTGTAGTGAACATAGGGCACCTGTAAGTCTGTCTGTAGTGTACATGGGGCACCTGTCAGTCTGTCTGCACTGTACATGGGGCACCTGTCAGTCTGTCTGCACTGTACATAGGGCACCTGTCAGTCTGTCTGTAGTGTACATAGGGCACCTGTAAGTCTGTCTGTAGTGTACATGGGGCACCTGTCAGTCTGTCTGTAGTGTACATAGGACAGCTCTCATTCTCTCTTTTTTCTGCCATGTTGTGGATCTCTGAGTCTGATTGGTTTACCTGATATATTTATATATTTGAATCTGTGCCACTGCATAATTCCTGCAGAGGCTGTTTCCTCTTTCATGGTCACTGGGGTGGCATCTTTGGACGAACATTTGACGGAGGGGCTGTGCTGTGCCCAACCATCCCCCCTCGCCCCCCTCCCCACTCTGGGGCTTGAGATTGCCGTCATGGCAACGTCTGTGCGATTCACACAGCAGAGAGCCGTCTGTCTAGTGAGATCATCAGAGCCTTGCTGAACACACCACTCCTCCACACAGAACGCATTTATCACTCATTTATGTGTCTCTGCATGTGTCATCTGCATGCTTGCATCAGGCACAGTGTCTGCATGCTGCTTACCTCAGAAGCACAGTAAATAAAGCCTGAATCGCTCAGAATATTTGAGCTGAATATTTTGTGTAAATGTGCAGTGGCTGAGGCTCCAGCTGCTGTGCATGTCCTGTAGTAGATGCCCCAGTCTGGATATGAAGGGGTTAGAGATTTAGGAGCACTCCGCCCCAACCCTGTCCACCCCCCTCATAGAAGAATCGACACCCCCCCTCACTGAAGAATCAACAACCCCCCTCCACTCCCCTCACTGAATAATCAACAACCCCCCTTCACTCCCCTCACTGAATAATCAATGGCCCCCCCACTCTCCCCTCACTGAATAATCATTGCCCCCCCTCCACCCCTCGCCCTGAATAATCAACGCCCCCCCTCCCCACTCTCCCCTCACTGTAGAATCGATGCCCCCTCCCTCCACCCCCCTCACTGAATAATCATTGCCCGCCCCCCCCCCCCCCCCAAATAATTGACGCAGCAGCAGAACAATCCCCAGCTTCCGGTCTCCTGATGCAGTGCGGTCCTAGCTCTGATCATTTCTCTTTCTCTCACCCACAATACTTCACTCTCATCTCTCATTTCTCTCTCTTTTTATCTGTCTACCTTTCTTTTTCCCTTTCTCTCCCACTGTCCCTCTGCCCCTCTCTCTCTCTCCCTCTCTCTGTCTAAGAGGTTTGGGCTGGGTTGGGCACTGATTTGTAGTGTAGTAAAGCACAGTGTTGCATTGTGGTTCAGAAATGGTGTCTGTAAGAAGGTTTGCAGGTTTAATTTCCTTTAAGCAGCACAGTCATTTTCCCAGCTCCTATTCAGGATGGTCCAGAGTGATCTCCAGAGGCATTTTTGTGCAGACTGTACCACCGTACTGAATGCATATGAAAGCTACACTGCTTAAGTTCTGCCCAGCACTTGTACATTGGCGGATCGCTATTTTTAGGTTTAGAATAGCCTTTACTTTCTGAAATGAATTCAGTGGCTAAAGCCCTATTCGCACGGGACTAGTATTACCTGGGGACCTCTAGTAACTTGTAATAATTGTGGAGGTCGTCTGTGATCTTAATCCCGTGTGAACCTGCCATGTCCGTAATTTGTAAAGTAAAAATTCCACCGCAAATTACCTGCCATATTTCGCCAAACACAGAGGTCATGTGATAATATTAGTCCTGTGCGGATCGGCATCTCGGTGATTTGAGGGGCCTTATTTTACTGTTACGCAGAGCAGAGCCTTGACATTTTCAATCATATCCGGGGGGATAATGTCAGTAAATGTGAGTAAAATACAGACTTCGCTTATCCCGTGCAAATGCGCCGCACGAAACACAGACGTGTGGGGGTAATTTCTAAATCACGAGGTCCCCAGGTAATACTAGTCCTGTGCGAATAGGGTTTTAGTTGCAGCAGAATGTAATTGTATTATTTTGTGCAGCATCCTCCTGATTTGGGCAGAGGGTGATGTGGGCCTGTTCCCTTGCTGAAATGTCTTCTGTCAGTTCAGGAAGTTTTGCAGTGTCCTCTAAAACACCCACAACTCACCCCCACCTCTGCACTCGGCCCTCTCCCAGCTGAGCTGCGCAATTTCTGAGCCAAAACTTTGCAGTTACTGCAGAACGCTTTGCTGATTTACAGCTCCCATGAACATTGTGCCGGTGCTGTAAGGGAACATAGCACACATGCTGTAAGGGAACATAGCACACATGCTGTAAGGGAACATAGCACACATGCTGTATGGGAACATAGCACACATGCTGTATGGGAACATAGCACATGATGTAAGGGAACATAGCACACATGCTGTAAGGGAACATAGCACACATGCTGTAAGGGAACATAGCTCACATGCGCTGTAAGGGAACATAGCACGCATGATGTAAGGGAACATAGCACACATGTACTGTAAGGGAACATAGCACACATGCGCTGTAAGAGAATATAGCACACATGCTGTAAGGGAACATAGCACACATGCGCTGTAAGAGAATATAGCCCACATGCTGTAAGGGAACATAGCACACATGCTGTAAGGGAACATAGCACACATGTACTGTAAGAGAATATAGCACACATGCTGTAAGGGAACATAGCACACATGCTGTAAGGGAACATAGCACACATGCTGTAAGGGAACATAGCACACATGCTGTAAGGGAACATAGCACACATGCTGTAAGAGAATATAGCACATGCGCTGTAAGGGAACATAGCACACATGCTGTAAGGGAACATAGCACACATGCTGTAAGGGAACATAGCACACACGTGCTGTAAGGGAACATAGCACACATGATGTAAGGGAACATAGCATATGCGCTGTAAGGGAACATAGCACACATGCTGTAAGGAAACACTTTCATTGTGAGCAAAGCCCACTTTAAACAAAGTTGATTTATGGTGCATTTATGGACCTGAGTGGAGGTTGTGGCAGAGGACTCCTTATTGGAAAGAAAGTTGCTTGTTTTATTTATTAGCGTAATATCTGACGTGCGGGAGAACTGGTCCTTAGAGCACCACTGTGATTCTGCTTTCATCCTAATGAGGCCATTTCTCCCCCACCTGCTGGCTTTTAATGCTGAATCTTTGGTTAGTTTAACGAAAGGGAAGCTGAGTGGTAAAGACATACATACCTTTATGTCCCCTGCATTGGAGTACTGTACAGTGTGAGTGTTTCTGTGCACGTGTGTGTGTGTGTGTGTGTGTGTGTGTGTGTGTGTATGAGTGTGAGTGTGTGTGTGTGTGTGTGTGTGCATAAGCAGCACTTTTTGGGTGTATTAAACTGTACAAAAAACCATTCTACTGAGAGTACGGTCAGGGAAGTCCTAAAAGACCGTTCTTCTGCTTTTCAGACGCACGCATGGTGGTGACGGTCGTTTCTGCTACTCAGGAGATTTTTCTGGCGATGCTGGTATTTTCTAGGTACAGATTTCTCAGATGGAGAAGTCCTTCTTGTGGTGATTGTTTTTGCAGTGAAGACATCTTGCTGACTGACAGAGTTCTGTAGTCATGTTTGCATTTGCCAAGAATGGATTTGGCAAGACAACAGATCTCTGTACCGTAGAGATTTTGTAGAAAAGCATTTGGCAAAACTGTACTTGCACCATCCAAGGTTGGTAAGAATGGCTTTTGACAAACCCATTCAGTGCTGTAAGGATGCTATAAATGGGCTGTATGTATGAAGTACGTATGTTTTCTTATAGTCCAGATTAAGTCCAGAGTGGTGTAGTCATTTCTAGTCTGAAGAGCAGGGCTGCAAAACCACTACATGCACCCCCCGCCTCTCTCTCTCTCTCTCTCTCTCTCTCATTGACCTCAGCATCCTTCTCTTTTCCCAGGCCGTTTTCTCTCACCCTTCCTCTCTCGCTCTCCCTCCTGCTTGTAGAGGAACCCACCTCATTGCATTATGATCTGTAGACTGACTCCCCTGCACCTCTGTGTAGATGTTACTGTGCTCTTCTCCGCTTGTTTTTACAGAAAGCCATCCCTTGCTTTCCTCTGCGGTTTCTTGCATGGAAGATTCTCTTTCATTAACTGGATCTTTCCTTTGGCAAATTTCTTTGTGTTGTTTTTATTCTTGTGGTTGCGGTTAATTATGTGCCACACCAGTTTGGAATGTGAGCTGCAGTCACATGACCAAACGAAGTGCTTCAGAGTTCTGATCATCTCCCATAATAGTGTGTGGGTGTCAGAACTGCTTACTGAAGCAGTAAAGAACAGCGATTGTTTACATCAGAAAATCGCACTGGTCTGATGCGTGAATAGACGAAGCTCTGTGACTGTATGGTGCGTTCAGGAGCTTCTCCAAGGATAGCGTTCAGCGTGCTGGAGTTGTGCCAAAATAAAGTTTTATTGAATGTTTTGCTCAAGGCTACAGAAACAGTGCCCCCCCCCCCCCCCCCCCCCCCCATCGGTGCTCCTGACTCCGTTCCTGGAGACCCAGCTGTGTTTCTTTTGTTCAGAAATCAGTTGCACTTAATCGCTTAATGAGCTGAATCATTTCCTCGGATCACAAAGCACAGCTGAAGGTCTTGCTTGGGCCCTCAACAGGAAATACATCCCTGCTGGATATTTCTGGAATTGCCAAGAACTGCATGTACACAGCTAATTAACTAATTTGACTAATTAACCCAGTGGATTTGGCGTGAAGAGGTGCAGTCCTTGCGGCTCTCTCTCTGAATGTTTCCCACTGTCAAGTCAGAACCCCACCCACATTCTGCCTGAACTCCACCCACATTCTGCTAGAACCCCACCCACATTCTGCCTGAACTCCACCCACATTCTACTAAAATCCCACCCACATTCTGCCTGAACTCCACCCACATTCTGCTAGAACCCCACCCACATTCTGCCTGAACTCCACCCACATTCTACTAAAATCCCACCCACATTCTGCCTGAACTCCACCCACATTCTGCTAGAACCCCACCCACATTCTGCCTGAACTCCACCCACATTCTGCTAGAACCCCACCCACATTCTGCCTGAACTCCACCCACATTCTGCTGAAATCCCATCCACATTCTGCCTGAACTCCGCCCACATTCTGCTAGAACCCCGCCCACATTCTGCCAGAACCCCGCCCATATTCTGCCTCAGACTGAAGACTCTCCTCTTTAGACTGCACCCTGGCTTCCCTGACACCCTTTGAATATCCTTTCTTTTCTGATTTTCCTTTCCTTTCTTACTTTGAGTTTCCATTTGCATAATGTTATAATTATAGCTGTATACAGATAGGCTGTCTGTCTAGTGGAACTGCCTTTAGGTACAATACAAATGGTTTGTTAACATTACATGTACTGATTGTAAGTGGGCCTTTGGGACTTCCTGGTGATGCTGAATTTCTGTATTCCTGAGAGTAACACTGTTGTTCTCCAGTACTGTCTGTCTCTCTGTATAAGAGCATCGGCTGAGTGGTTATGTAGAGCAGTGCACTGTGGGACAGGGTTAGGGATTATGTAGAGCAGTGCACTGTGGGACAGGTTTAGGGATTATGCAGAGCAGTACACTGTGGGACAGGGTTAGGGATTATGTAGAGCAGTCCACTGTGGGACAGGTTTAGGGATTATGTAGAGCAGTGCACTGTGGGACAGGGTTAGGGATTATGCAGAGCAGTACACTGTGGGACAGGGTTAGGGATTATGTAGAGCAGTCCACTGTGGGACAGGGTTAGGGATTATGCAGAGCAGTGCACTGTGGGACAGGGTTAGGGATTATGCAGAGCAGTGCACTGTGGGACAGGGTTAGGGATTATGTAGAGCAGTGCACTGTGGGACAGGGTTAGGGATTATGCAGAGCAGTGCACTGTGGGACAGGGTTAGGGATTATGTAGAGCAGTGCACTGTGGGACAGGGTTAGGGATTATGTAGAGCAGTGCACTGTGGGACAGGGTTAGGGATTATGTAGAGCAGTGCACTGTGGGACAGGGTTAGGGATTATGCAGAGCAGTGCACTGTGGGACAGGGTTAGGGATTATGTAGAGCAGTGCACTGTGGGACAGGGTTAGGGATTATGTAGAGCAGTGCACTGTGGGACAGGGTTAGGGATTATGTAGAGCAGTGCACTGTGGGACAGGGTTAGGGATTATGTAGAGCAGTGCAGTGTATGGTCCTGTGTCTGGGCTCTTGTATGCCCCCTTTCCTTCTTTAAAATACGCTGATGCTGTCCCTCGTCCTGTGTGTGTGTGTGTGAGTGTGAATGAGCTTGCAGCAGTGTGTGTGTGTGAGAGTGTGAATGAGCTTGCAGCAGTGTGTGTGTGTGAGAGTGTGAATGAGCTTGCAGCAGTGTGTGTGTGTGTGTGTGTGTGTGTGTGTGAATGATCTTGCAGCAGTATGTGTGTGTGTGTGAATGAGCTTGCATTTTTGTTTTTATTTGTGTAGCACTTTCTACAGTTACACTGTCACATGGGCACTGGAGGGTCTTTGAAAGATCCTGTGAGTCGGGTTTAAGCCCTCCCTGGTGGCTAGAGTCTGGGGAGGAGCTGAGATGTAGAGGGTTGCCCCTCCCTCGCTGGCTGGCCCAGGGGCAGTGGGTTAGATAAGCTTAATGGTACAGGGAGGTAATGGCGAATCTATCAGAGCTAATAGACTGTTTGTGCAGATTACAGCCTGAAGTATAAACTGAGTCCCAGAAAAATGAACAGAACAGGGGGAGAGGAGAGCCTGACCTGCAGGGTACATCCTGACATGGGCGTGTATGCCTGTGTGTGTGTGTTTGTATGTGTGTATGTGTGTGTGTGTGTGTGTGTGTGTGTGTTTGTGAGTGTGTGCATGTGTGCGTGCGTGCGTGCGTGTGCATGTGCGTGTGCGTGTGCGTGCGTGCGTGCGTGTGAGTGTGTGTGTGCGTGTGCGTTTGCGTGTGTGTGCGTGTGCGTGCGTGCGTGTGAGTGTGTGTTCAGGGCATCATGGTGGAGTGTGTGTTCAGGGCTTCATGGTGGAGTGTGTTCAGGGCTTCATGGCGGAGTGTGTGTTCAGGGCTTCATGGCGGAGTGTGTGTTCAGGGCTTCATGGTGGAGTGTGTGTTCAGGGCTTCATGGTGGAGTGTGTGTTCAGGGCAGCATGGTGGAGTGTGTGTTCAGGGCTTCATGGTGGAGTGTGTGTTCAGGGCTTCATGGTGGAGTGTGTGTTCAGGGCAGCATGGTGGAGTGTGTGTTCAGGGCAGCATGGTGGAGTGTGTGTTCAGGGCTTCATGGTGGAGTGTGTGTTCATCTTCTGTCTTAAGGATGGTTGTAATGGAGTTTCTATTATTCAACCCTGCCCCCCCCCTCCCCCCCAATGACGGAAAGGGTTTTCTATGAAGCACCATCTCAGCTCTTCAGTCTATCAGCAGCCAGACAAGGACCTGCCTGCGGGGCATGGGGGGGGGGGGGTGATGATGGGGTTGGGGGGGGGTGAGGGATGATGATGGGGGGGTGGGGGGGTGAAAGCTCTCCATTAGCCACAGGAAGCTTCCTGCGCTCTACACTGAAAGGCACTCTGCCTGAGTAATGGTGCTGACAGCCTTTTATAACCATCACTGCCCCTCAGGAAAGACCCTGTTTCAGTCCACAACATTGCTGTCCCTAACACACCATCACTGTCCTGTACACTCCAACACTGTCCCTAACACATCAGCTCATACCTGTATGAAATACAGAATCAGGAAAGCCTGTGTTTCTTAAAGAAACTAAAAAAATTCCCTTGCTCCTCAAAAAAAACAGAAAAACCACTAAGAATCAAGGAAGTATGTCTGCTCATTAGAGGAAAGTTAATTTTGAAGTGTACATATGTATTTTGTGGAAGATTTTTACATTTTTTAACTGGTAATTTTTGTAGTATATGTTTCTGTATCTGTCTTTAGTTTCTGAGCACATATCTTTCCACGCATGCATAATGTGACCTGTAATGGATGAACGGGCTCTGAACATAATGTAGGAATGTGATAAATTATGTAGCCTGTGGAACTGCGGTTCTCCCTCAATACCATTAGAGTGTGTGTGTGTGTGCGCGCGCTGTAATTATATTTCTGTGTGTGCTGTAGTTATAATTGAAAGTGTGTGTCTGCGTGTGTGTGTGTGTGTTGTAGTTCTGTGTGTATGCTGCAGGTTTGGGGTTATGTTATTATGGTAATACACTAGAGGTGAGTTTTTGGAAAAACCCTTCCAGCTCTTTGTTGCCTTGGCAATGCACATCGTCCCTGTTATTCTCAGAGTTGTTTGTTTACTCTTCCTGATCTTCAGAACTTTTTAATAATTGAGCAAACGTGCTCAACAAGCTCCACAGAAACATGACATCACTTCTACCAGGATGTGAATCTGCATCAGCCCCTGAGAGCCACAATGTGCACTTCTGACCCTTTCAGATGTGTGAAATAGAGAAGATATAACATATGCTCTGTGTGTGTGTGTCTGCCTTTGTGTGCTTGTGTGTGTGTGCGTGTGCGTGTGCGCGCGTGTGTGTGTGTGTGTGTGATTGTTTAACTTTTACTGGAAAGTCTGCCCTGGCTCACCTCTTTATGTTGGTTTATCCTTATAACACCATGATTAGCATAATCCCTTGAAAGCAGGTGGTAGCATGTAGCATTTATTTATATGAATTTGTTGTTATGTTTTTGCAAATCACAATGAATAGCTGCAGGTTTTTAAAGGCGGCATACACTGTGATATCATATTGAACTATAAATCAAGCTGAGAAGGTGTCCCAGAATCCTCTCTGTCATCCCCCCCCATGCCCCCCATCCTGCCCTTTCTGTCTCTGTTGGTATCCCCCCCTGTGTAAAAATGGCACTGTATTCACTCAGGAACACACCCCAGATGAACGGGGGTCACACGTACCCCCCAATGATCTGTCTCAGTCCCAGCGGCCAGACCCTCAAACGCCCCGTTCAGTTTGGGGGTGAAGACCCTACTGCTGTACAGGGAACAGAACACACCCGTTCAGTTTGGGGTTGGGGGTACTCTGCTCAGTCCCTTCACCCTGACACACACTCGGTGTTTGGCTCATTCGAGCTGTGTTTGCTAGGAGCGGCTCCTCCTGCTGCCGATGCACAGAGATTAAATATGGCCTCGTGGGCAGCTGTAATGTATGTGAACAGGGCGCCATGCTTCCGTGGCTAGAATCAATATGAGCCATGTCCGACAAGCCCACAGGGAGCACCAGCACGTGTCTGCTGGGCTGGGCTGGGCTGGGCTGGGCTGCAGGCGTGTCTGTTGGGCTGGGTTGGGCTGCAGGCATGTCTGTTGGGCTGGGAAGGGTTGAGCTGCAGGTGTGATTGTTGGGCTGGGCTGGGTTGGGTTGAATTGCAGTCTGGGCTGGGTTGGGTTGAGCTGCAGGCGTGTCTGTTGGGCTGGGCTGGGTTGGGTGTAGCTGCAGGTGTGTCTGTTGGGCTGGGCTGGGTTGGGTTGGGTTGGGCTGCAGGCGTGTCTGTTGGGCTGGGCTGGGTTGGGCTGGGCTACAGGCGTGTCTGTTGGGCTGGGCTGGGTTGGGTGTAGCTGCAGGTGTGTCTGTTGGGCTGGGCTGGGTTGGGTTGGGCTGCAGGCGTGTCTGTTGGGCTGGGCTGGGTTGGGTTGGGCTGCAGGCATGTCTGTTGGGCTGGGCTGGGTTGGGTTGGGCTGCAGGCGTGTCTGTTGGGCTGGGCTGGGTTGGGTTGGGCTGCAGGCGTGTCTGTTGGGCTGGGCTGGGTTGAGCTGAAGTCTGGGCTGGTCTCCATGTCTCTGGGGCTTTTTACAGGGTGGAGGTGTTGTGGAGGTTACCCAGGATGGAACAGACTCCGTTGGGAGTGCTTAGGGTTATCCCTGCTTCCACATCCTCTGTCAGTTCCAGAATGTTCTGATGACAGACCAAAGCAGAGATGATTAGTGTGCATCCTGGCCAGCCAAATGGAACAACCCCATCAGCACTTAGGTGGGAAACACATTTAACTTCTCAGCAGGACCAATAAAATCCCACAGAGCAGCCTGTTCTGGATGACATCACTGCCTCAGAAAAAAGCTTTTCTGTTCAGACAGGCACAGCAGAAAGATGCACAGAATGTGTGCATGTGAACAGTATTTTCATACCAGTTCATTGCTGAACTGACGAGTACACTTGTGAGACTTTGTGGTCCAGCAGTGTGTCTCCCCCCAAGTTTAAATGACACCCCTGTGTAGGTTGTTTTTTAGATTTGCTGTTATGGTTTCAGTCCACTCTTCTGCAGTCTGAAGCAGACTCACGCTTCCTCTGTTATACAGCAAATCTTCCTTCGGTTTTAATTGTTGAACTGTGAGGATAATTAAAATTCTAAACATCTGCAGTGTCTTTGGAGAAGCTGCCAGTGAATCCGAGGGCTCCACATTTTAATGAGATGATTTGGCGAACGCGGTTCTGAGTCACGGAGAGCCATCTGGCCTGCTGTTCCTTATGTGCATGCTGACCCCTCAACCTGTGTGTGTGTGTGTGTGTGTGTGTGTGTGTGTGTGCATGCTGACCCCTCGACCTGTGTGTGTGTGTGTGTGTGTGTGTGTGCATGCATGCTGACCCCTCGACCTGTGTGTGTGTGTGTGTGCATGCATGCTGACCCCTCGACCTGTGTGTGTGTGTGTGTGTGTGTGTGTGTGTGTTTGTGTGTGCATGCTGACCCCTCGACCTGTGTGTGTGTGTGTGTGTGTTTGGTGTGGGTGTGTGTGCATGCTGACCCCTCGACCTGTGTGTGTGTGTGTGTGTGTGAGTGTGTGTGCATGCTGACCCCTCGACCTGTGTGTGTGTGTGTGTGTGTGTGTGTGTGTGTGTTTGTGTGTGTGTGTGTGTGTGCATGCTGACCCCTCGACCTGTGTGTGTGTGTGTGTGTGTGTGTGCATGCTGACCCCTCGACCTGTGTGTGTGTGTGTGTGTGTGTGTGTGCATGCTGACCCCTCGACCTGTGTGTGTGTGTGTGTGTGTGTGTGCATGCTGACCCCTCGACCTGTGTGTGTGTGTGTGTTTGGTGTGGGTGTGTGTGCATGCTGACCCCTCAACCTGTGTGTGTGTGTGTGTGTGCGCATGCATGCATGCTGACCCCTCGACCTGTGTGTGTGTGTGTGTGTGTGTGTGTGTGTGTGTGTGTGTTTGTGTGTGGGTGTGTGTGCATGCTGACCCCTCAACCTGTGTGTGTGTGTGTGTGTGTGTGTGTGTGCATGCATGCTGACCCCTCGACCTGTGTGTGTGTGTGTGTGTGTGTGTGTGTGTGCATGCTGACCCCTCGACCTGTGTGTGTGTTTGTGTGTGTGTGCGTGTGCATGCTGACCCCTCGACCTGTGTGTGTGTTTGTGTGTGCGTGCGTGTGCATGCTGACCCCTCAACCTGTGTGTGTGTTTGTGTGCATGTGGTTATGCGTGGTGCATGTGCATACTCGTTTCGATTAGCTCTGGCTCAGCTCTGGCCTGGCCTCTCTCTCCTGCAGGAAAGGTGCTGAACACAGACCTGCGGCACTACCTCAGCCTGCAGTTCCAGAAGGGCTCCCTGGACCACAGACTCCAGCAGGTCATCAGAGACAACCTCTACCTGCGGACCATCCCCTGTGAGTACCACTATACCCCATTCCCCATACCCCATACCCATATTCCCCCTACCCTATACCCCTATACTCCTTACCCCATACCCAATACCCCTATACCCCATTCCCCATACCCTATACCCATACCTCACACTGCATACCCCTATACTCCTTACCCCATACCCAATACCCCAATACCCCTATACCCCATTCCCCATACCCTATACCCATACCTCACACCCCATAACCCTATACTCCTTACCCCATACCCAATACCCCTATACCCTATACCCCATAGTCCTTACCCCTTTACTCCTTACCCCATACCCAATACCCCTATACCCCATTCCCCATACCCCATACCATATACCCCATACCCCTATACCCGTACCCCACACCCCATACCCCTATTCTCCTTACCCCATACCCAATACCCCTATACCCTATACCCCACACTCCATACCCCATACCCATATACCCTATACCTGTTCCCTATACCCCACACCCCATACCCTATACCCGTACCCCACACCCCTGTACTCCATACCCCATATTCCCCCTACCCTATGCCCATTAGCCACACCCACACCACTAGAGTCCTTAACCCATACCCAATACCCCATACCCCGTACCCCAACCTCATACCCCCATATCGCATATCTATATAATTGTGTGTAGTTCAGATGATGAATTTGACACTTGTCCTTTTTTTACCCAATGTTAAGTATGAATTATCATGCCCATTTTGTTTAATGGAGAGCCTTTTGCAATATATGTAAAGGTATTTTACAGAAATAAAATGAGGTATTGAAACATGTTGCATGAAGATGCAGTGTGCATTCATTTTATTATGAAACTTCATGAAGTGGAAGTGGACAGAAGCAACCAGCAATGCCAATATCTTATGCCGTATGTTCTATGTCCTCAATAAACCTCCCACCTTTTTTACTCCAAACTATCAAGATTTTACAATCCTTCCTCCTGGCTGTAATTGGCAGGGAAGAAATAACATTTAATTATGCATCAGAGGTATATTAGCATAATACTGGCTGTACTTATGAACATATTGATCTCGTAGTGTTCATTCAGAATTCAGAACATAAATATCAGTATTTATATCATGCTGGTGCTTTGTGAGTGCTGTGGTCTTAGGTTGAATGCACATTGGAAATAATTCCAACAGAAAATAATATCACATCAATTTTAAAGGGAAATTGTGTAATACTGTATATGCATGTACAGCCTCTAGTGTGAGCATGGCTGTGTGAGCTGAGTTAGCTGGAGTTAGCATGGCTGAGTGAGCTGAGTTAGCATGGGTGTGTGAGCTGAGTTAGCATGGCTGTGTGAGCTGAGTTAGCTGGAGTTAGCATGGCTGTGTGAGCTGAGTTAGCTGGAGTTAGCATGGCTGTGTGAGCTGAGTTAGCTGGAGTTAGCATGGCTGGGTGAGCTGAGTTAGCTGGACTTAGCATGGCTGTGTGAGCTGAGTTAGCATGGCTGTGTGAGCTGAGTTAGCATGGCTGTGTGAGCTGAGTTAGCATGGCTGAGTGAGCTGAGTTAGCTGGAGTTAGCATGGCTGTGTGAGCTGAGTTAGCATGGCTGTGTGAGCTGAGTTAGCATGGCTGAGTGAGCTGAGTTAGCATGGCTGTGTGAGCTGAGTTAGCTGGAGTTAGCATGGCTGAGTGAGCTGAGTTAGCATGGCTGTGTGAGCTGAGTTAGCATGGCTGAGTGAGCTGAGTTAGCATGGCTGGGTGAGCTGAGTTAGCATGGCTGAGTGAGCTGAGTTAGCATGGCTGGGTGAGCTGAGTTAGCTGGAGTTAGCATGGCTGTGTGAGCTGAGTTAGCATGGCTGGGTGAGCTGAGTTAGCATGGCTGTGTGAGCTGAGTTAGCTGGAGTTAGCATGGCTGAGTGAGCTGAGTTAGCTGGAGTTAGCATGGCTGAGTGAGCCGAGTTAGCTGGAGTTAGCATGGCTGAGTGAGCTGAGTTAGCTGGAGTTAGCATGGCTGGGTGAGCTGAGTTAACATGGCTGTGTGAGCTGAGTTAGCATGGCTGTGTGAGCTGAGTTAGCATGGCTGTGTGAGCTGAGTTAGCATGGCTGTGTGAGCTGAGTTAGCTGGAGTTAGCATGGCTGTGTGAGCTGAGTTAGCATGGCTAGGTGAGCTGAGTTAGCTGGAGTTAGCATGGCTGGGTGAGCTGAGTTAGCATGGCTGAGTGAGCTGAGTTAGCATGGCTGGGTGAGCTGAGTTAGCTGGAGTTAGCATGGCTGGGTGAGCTGAGTTAGCTGGAGTTAGCATGACTGAGGGATGGACAGGATGTGAGAGGAGAGAATGGAGGGACAGACAGGATGTGAGAGGGGAGGAGAGAATGGAGGGACAGACAGGATGTGAGAGGAGAGGAGAGAATGGAGGGACAGACAGGATGTGAGAGGAGAGGAGAGAATGGAGGGACAGACAGGATGTGAGAGGAGAGAATGGAGGGATGGACAGGATGTGAGAGGAGATAATGGAGGGACGGACAGGATGTGAGAGGAGAGGAGATAACGGAGGGAAGGCAGGATGTGAGAGGAGAGGAGAGAATGGAGGGACAGACAGGATGTGAGAGGAGAGGAGAGAATGGGAGGACAGACAGGATGGGAGAGGAGAGAATGGAGGGATGGACAGGATGTGAGAGGAGAGGAGAGAATGGAGGGACAGACAGGATGTGAAAGGGTGCCTCCGGTAACGCTCTGTCTGTTGATGATTCAAAAGGTTTTTTTTTCTCAGAAAATGTAGCCGTTGCCTTTCAGGTACTATGGGAACCTCATTACACTCTAAGCCAGTGGTTCTCCACTCGGGCCAGAAAGGGCCGGTGTGGGTGCAGGCTTTTGTTCCAACCAAGCAGTTACACACCTGATTCTACTAATCAACCTTTGGAGTCTTTACTAAGGACCTTTATTAGTAGAATCAGGTGTGTAACTGCTTGGTTGGAACAAAAGCCTGCACCCACACCGGCCCTTTCTGGCCCGAGTTGAGAACCACTGCTCTAAGCTGTGTGGGAAGAAAAGAGTGCAGTACCACTGGCAGTGTGGCGCTGTGCTAATGAATTTGTCCCACTTGGCCTGGCACTGGTGTGCTAAAACCCCGAAACCCCATCTCCTGACCAACACCAAACTGGCACTACACCTGTAAAATACAGCTCAAAGTGATTTACATTCAGCACTAAAAACTATTTCAAAGAAAACAAAATATAAAATACAACAAAATAAGATCATGTAAATATATTATAAAACAATATAAATAAAAGAATAAAAAAACAGCACTGCTAGTTATAAGCTAAATTAAAAAGGTGTTTTTCCCATTACGGTTTAAAAGTTCCTCCTGAGGTAGCCTCTCTGAAATGTGTTGGTATTCTATAATTTGGGAGCGTCAGGATAAAAGCAGCATCCCTGGATTTTTTTTGGGTGGAATTTGGTTCGATTAGTAACTAGCTGCCGAGGACCTTCGGGCTCACGAAGGGACACAAAACAATGGAGAATCTGAGGTCTACAGTAAGAAGGACACTAGACAACTCTTTAGAGAGTCTTATGAGCTTTTAGGTCGACAGCATCTTGTCCATTACAGCAAGTACACATGTCAGCCTTTAAGGTTTGTGAAAGACTTTTCAAAACATACAAAAGCATGAGATGTTGAAGTGAGTTTCAGCTCCTCAGAGATCAGGACCTACAAGCCCTGGCCCCAGCTCCCGAGGAAGGGCCTGGCACTGCGGAGACTAGCGTGCCATTAGAGCGCAGATTGCCGTTGTAGGAATTTGCAGTGAAAACTCAACCAAATGAGGCAGAAGTGTGTGTGCGTGCATGCGTGCGTGTCTGTGTCTGTGTGTGCGCATGTGCGTGTGCCAGTGCCTGTGCGTGTGCGTGTGCGTGCGTGTGTCTGTGTCTGTGTCTGTCTGTGTCTGTGTGTGCGCATGTGTGTCTGTGCCTGTGCGTGTGCCTGTGTCTGTGTGTGCGCATGTGTGCCTGTGTCTGTGTGTGCGCATGTGTCTGTGTCTGTGTGTGCGCATGTGTGTGCGCATGTGTGTGTGTATGTGCGTGTGTCTGTGTCTGTGTCTGTGTCTGTGCGTGTGCGTGTGCGTGTGCGTGTGCGTGTGCGTGTGCGTGTGCGTGTGCCTGTGCCTGTGCCTGTGCCTGTGCCTGTGCCTGTGCGTGTGCGTGTGCCTGTGCCTGTGCCTGTGCCTGTGCCTGTGCCTGTGCCTGTGCCTGTACGTGTGCGTGTGCGTGTGCGTGTGTGTGTGTGTGTCTGTGTGTGTGTCTGTGTGTGATGAAAAGGGGAAGGCTGCCCTCTCATACAGATGAAATGCTGAGTGAGCACTTCTGCATTGGTTATGAAATCTCCGGCACTGATGTCTATGATGTCAAACCGTGTCTATGGCCTGCAGTGCTGTGTGGAAGGTGTGCCTGTGTGTTCAGAATGTCTTTATAATGAGTCATCGGTGGAGAAGTGCTGAAAACAAGTGTACTGTGGAATGTCAAGTCTCTCTTGGTTGTACTGTAGAGGGTGAAGCCGCTGGTAGCATGTTGAATGAGATGGATTATTGATAATTCATCATTGATGGATTACTTGCAGAAACGGAGCGTGTTATATTTTGTGAATGTTTCAGGGCAGGGCTGTGCTGCCAAAGGGTCATTCAGTCATTCTGCAGGACACTTAAAAAGCGAGTTCACCTCCTCGAAGTTTTGATATTATTCCATTATGTTCTGGTTTGGCCCAGACAGTTTTTATGTGCGAAGACGGATAGCAAGAAAATACAGTTAAAGTTTCTCCAGAGTAGCTTACACAGCGAGTTTATGTTTCCAGGGGCTGTACATAAAAACACGTTTTAAAACCTTTATTCCCTAGTATAGACGTAAATCAGTTTTTATAGCATCCCAGTACGTATTTCATTGAGCAAGGCATTCTCAGGTTTCATGCACATACTGCAGAAAATAATTCCAACCAAAAATACTGAACGTAATGTCTTGCTTGCATGATTTCCCTCCTGGCTCCTGGTCATATGGGTGCATTCTGATTGGTTCTCAATTTGCTTTGTGTTGGATTGATTGACAGGTACAACTAGACTGCCCAGAGAGGGAGAGGTTCCGGGGGTGGACTACAGCTTCATCAGCGTGGAGGAGTTCCGCATCCTGGAGGAGAGCGGGCTGCTGCTGGAGAGTGGGACTTATGATGGTAAGGGGGTAAGGGGGAGGGAGTGGGACTTATATTCGTAAGGGGGGGGGGGGGGGGGGGGGTGGGACGTATGACGGTAAGTGGGGGGGGTGTATGACGGCAAGTGGGGGGGGGGGGCGTATGACGGTAAGGGGGAGAGTGGGACATATGACGGTAAGGGGGGGGACGTATGGTGGTAAGGGGGGGGAGTGGGACGTATGACGGAAAGGGAGGGAGTGGGATGTATGATGGTAAGTGGGGGGGGTGCGGGGGTTACAGCGAGGTTTGTTCAATGGGGTAAAAGAAGGATCTGGAAGAACACAGTGTTCACTTTACTCTGTAATGCTGTCTGCAGTGTGAGCTCACCATGCTCAGCCACAGCAGCCGCTGGTCCCATGGCAACGGCAGGTCCTCAGCTGTCCTCATAACTGAGCGAAGTTCTCAGCCGGACCCGGGAGTTATCTCTAAAACCCCCCAGCCTTTCTGGGTTTAAATCAGCAGCCTGTAAGGTAGCAGGAACTGCCTAGAACTGGATCCCCAGGTTGTCCACTGTTGCCTGGATCCATTTTAGACTCTGGAGTATGCACAGAGCAGATGTCTGAACCCAAACCAGGCAGCCATCGCTGGAGTCAGGCCAGCTTTTGGGAGAGGTTACTTACTCATGCAGGATCCTTTATAATGCTCACTGAACAGTGAACCACCCCCAAATTAAAACCCCGCAGCTCCTCTCAAACCTGCCGTGTAGCCATGCTAATGCTGTCCTGTGCAGTAATGCAGCTCAAACCCGCCCTGTAGCCATGCTAATGCTGTCCTGTGCAGTAATGCAGCTCAAACCCGCCCTGTAGCCATGCTAATGCTGTCCTGTGCAGCTCAAACCCGCCCTGTAGCCATGCTAATGCTGTCCTGTGCAGTAATGCAGCTCAAACCCGCCCTGTAGCCATGCTAATGCTGTCCTGTGCAGTAATGCAGCTCAAACCCGCCCTGTAGCCATGCTAAAGCTGTCCTGTGCAGCTCAAACCCGCCCTGTAGCCATGCTAATGCTGTCCTGTGCAGTAATGCAGCTCAAACCTGCCCTGTAGCCATGCTAATGCTCTCCTGTGCAGCTCAAACCCGCCGTGTAGCCATGCTAATGCTGTCCTGTGCAGCTCAAACCCGCCATGTAGTCATGCTAATGCTGTCCTGTGCAGTAATGCAGCTCAAACCCACCGTGTAGCCATGCTAATGCTGTCCTGTGCAGCTCAAACCCGCCCTGTAGCCATGCTAATGCTGTCCTGTGCAGCTCAAACCCGCCCTGTAGCCATGCTAATGCTGTCCTGTGCAGCTCAAACCCGCCCTGTAGCCATGCCAATGCTCTCCTGTGCAGCTCAAACCCACCCTGTAGCCATGCTAATGCTGTCCTGTGCAGTAATGCAGGCTCCTGCTCAAAGGCAGATCAGTACGTCTGTTGATGATGTCACAGTTTGTAGCAGAACCCATTGCCTTTCACCATGGCTGGCGTCTGTCGATTTCTGGACCAGTAGAGGCCATCGGGCAACTCGTGCCAGAAAGGTCGTTTTGTTTGTTTCAAGGAGAGCTGGAAGGCATTACTTATTATGACGGGATGTAATTAAACCGCCTCATTAATGATTGGATGTTGCCTCCCTGTCTGACCCCTCTTGATGGAGTCTTCAGTTAGTGTGAGTGCCTGTTCGATCTTCTCCTCTGGGATATAATTATGCCTCTCTCACACGCACACACACACACACATGCACACATGCACACATGCACACACCCACACAGATTTTATCACATGTTGAGCTTATATAAATACTGTAAGTACTGTAATGGGCGACAGCGTTTAAATTCCTATTCTGCCAGTAATCCCAGTTAAATGCGTTGCATTCCGGGGCACGTCTGTCCCCTCGTGTCTCAGAGCTCCCCCTGCTGGTCAGTCCGGTGCAGGAATGGGCTGGTACTGAGGCAAGAAGCTGTGTGCTGGTGAGATGCTCCAGGCTGAGAGAGATCTCCCCTGAATGGCACTGTCTGCTCCTGCCGCTGAAGCAGCCGCCTGTGTCTGTCTCCCTGAGTCTGCCTGTATGGTAATGAGCTGAACCCCCTCCCACAGCCCCCCCCCCCCCCCCCCCCCCCCCCCGCCTCTCTCCAATAACTGTTCAGGCTCACAGTGCATTCTGGTGAACGGGAGGCCACCCCACCACTTCAGCCTGTATAAGAGCATTTGGGAGCAGAGTAATGAGTACTGTCTGGGATTGATTCCCCTCATTGGTGGAGTCCTGGACTCGCTGCAGATTGATGGCTACTGATGATGTCACAAACCTGCGCCTGACACATTCCTCCTCTGCTCCGTGTGTCTGATACGCACTTACTCCAGCCTCAGTGTGTCTGATACGCACTTACTCCAGCCTCAGTGTGTCTGATACGCACTTCCTCCAGCCTCAATATGTCTGATACGCACTTACTCCAGCCTCAGTGTGTCTGATACGCACTTCCTCCAGCCTCAGTGTCTGATACGCACTTACTCCAGCCTCAGTGTGTCTGATACGCACTTACTCCAGCCTCAGTGTGTCTGATACGCACTTACTCCAGCCTCAGTGTGTCTGATACGCACTTACTCCAGCCTCAGTATGTCTGATACGCACTTACTCCAGCCTCAGTGTGTCTGATACGCACATTACTGTAGTAACACTGTGACAGTAACTCTCCTGTAGTAACACTGTGACAGTAACACTGCTGTAGTAACACTGTGACTGTAACACTAACAGGCATGTTGTTGCAGTACTGTATCTCTGCTGCAGTAACACAGGATAACTCAGAGCTGCACACACAGCAGGAACTCCAAACCATCGCTTCTCCATGCCAGGATGTTTGCGCTCTGTTTTGAATGTATGCTGCATAAAGATCAGATCAAAAGCCTTTCAAAAAGCTGCTCCCTGTAACTGTTTAATTTTTCATGCTGGTGTTTTTTTATTCTGGTTTATAAGGCTGTTGCTTTCTGCTGCTCCTGTTCTCGTCCTGTTTCTGTTGCTGTGAGACCTTTTTTAAGCCTTCACTGATATCATAAATAAGATGATTTTGAGTGAGAAATTAATCATAATTAAACTGATGGTTATTTTCTTTCCTTTTCCTGAAAATATTGCAGAGCCTAAATGCCTGCAATGCCATAACATGTGAGCAATAAGCTGCAGCTTTTTTATCAGCACATCAGTGCTGCTGTTCAGGAGGCAGGGTTTGCATGCTAATTACATGGTTTCAACAGACAAATCCCTTTATCTCTTGTCTTCATATTGTTTAATGAAGCCACTAAAATTATGATCTAATTAAAGGGTATAATTCATTAGAATATATTTGTTATGGATAAACTAAACTGAACTGATGAACCGTGAGTTTTTACGAACAATGTTCAGCGTCTCTTTTCTACTTCTGACATGAACTAATTAATTCATGGGACACTTTTGTCAATAATTCAAAACAATTCAGTTGTTTATGTGTATGAAAGGTAAATCATAGGGTCTATTCATCAAGTGTACCCCAGCCGGCAGTCTGTTTCATTGTATTTTACCTTGTAAGAAAACACAGATTTATGTGTTATTGCTGAGCTGATTTCAAGACTGCTTTCAAGTTTTATGTGATCGTTGGCTGTATAAAATGTGCTGTTTCAAACGGCTGGTGTTCCGCAGATGCTGTACATAGACTTTGGAGCCCAGGCACTCTTGTAAATCAAGACACCATAAAATAATGGTATTCTCTAAACTAGTGGGTTATTCGTAGTGCCTGGGGTGGGGGGGTCGGGTGAGAGGGGAGGAGAGGGAAGGCTCTCTTCTGTGGTTAGAGATGTTGGAATTGGGGGTCTGGTAAATATTTGATCAATGTAAAGCAGGTTCAAGAGGATTGCTGTTCCTTTGTGAAGATACACTGTTATTGGCTCAGATTGGTCACATGACGTGGGACCAAAAGCAAAGTGGGTCTTTCGACTCTCAGCCCCTCCCACAAATAAACAGGCAGTGACATGACAGTGACAGCCATTTGCTGCTGTGGGGAAATACGGGGCTGTAATGAGGATTTAACCTCCAGTGAGTAATGCCCTAAAATGGCTGGCTTCCCTGTCTCAGGTAACTACTATGGGACCCCCAAGCCCCCCGCCGAGCCCAGTCCCATACAGCTGGACCTGGTGGACCAGGTCCTGTTTGACGAGCAGTTTGGCACAGAGGTGCATCGCAAACGCACTACCTCTGTCAGCAAGATGGACAGGACGGATAGCACCGCCCCTGAGGAAGAGGATGATGAAGAGCGGCCAGCAATCCTCAATGGCCTCTCAGGTCAGCTGACCCCTCAGGCCCTGGGAGGGGGGGGGGGGCATCACAATAACTATAAGAATCAGATCACACTCAAACAGTGTGCTGCAGAGTACTGTACTGGAGGAGTCACAGTGTGCTGCAGAGTACTGTACAGGAGTCACAGGTTGCAGTAGAGTACTGTACAGGAGGAGTCACAGTTTGCAGTAGAGTACTGTACAGGAGTCACAGGTTGCTGCAGAGTACTGTACTGGAGGAGTCACAGTTTGCGGTAGAGTACTGTACAGGAATCACAGTGTGCAGTAGAGTACTGTACAGAAGGGGTCACAGTTTGCAGTAGAGTACTGTACAGGAGGAGTCACAGTTTGCGGTAGAGTACTGTACAGGAGGAGTCACAGTTTGCAGTAGAGTACTGTACAGGAGTCACAGTGTGCTGCAGAGTACTGTACTGGAGGAGTCACAGTTTGCGGTAGAGTACTGTACAGGAATCACAGTGTGCAGTAGAGTACTGTACAGGAGGAGTCACAGTTTGCAGTAGAGTACTGTACAGGAGTCACAGGTTGCAGTAGAGTACTGTACAGGAGGAGTCACAGTTTGCAGTAGAGTACTGTACAGGAGTCACAGGTTGCAGTAGAATACTGTACAGGAGGAGTCACAGTTTGCAGTAGAGTACTGTACAGGAGGAGTCACAGTTTGCTGTGGAGTACTGTACAGGAGGAGTCACAGTGTGCAGAAGAGTACTGTACAGGAGGAGTCACAGTGTGCAGAAGAGTACTGTACAGGAGGAGTCACAGTTTGCAGTAGAGTACTGTACAGGAGGAGTCACAGTTTGCAGTAGAGTACTGTACAGGAGTCACAGGTTGCAGTAGAGTACTGTACAGGAGGAGTCACAGTTTGCAGTAGAGTACTGTACAGGAGGAGTCACAGTTTGCTGTGGAGTACTGTACAGGAGGAGTCACAGTTTGCAGAAGAGTACTGTACAGGAGGAGTCACAGTTTGCCCTGTCTTCCATATTTCTCTATTCACACCAACCTGTACCTTTTCATCTGTACTCTCTCTCCCTCTCCCCCTCCCTCTCTCCCTCCATCTTTCTCTCTCCCTCCCTCTCTCCCTCTCCCTCTCCATCTCTCCCTCCCCCCCTCCCTCTCTCCCTCCTTCTCCCCCTCTCTCCCTCTCCCCTTCTCTCCCTCTCTCCCTCCCTCCTGCACATGCTCAGATCAGCAGGGAGGAGCTGAATGGAGGAGGGCTGTACCAGGCTACCCGCAGGGCAGCAGGGCAGTGGAGCTGCGGTCCTGGAGCTCTCTGCCCCGCGATGGCAGCCCTGAACCACTGCCCAAGAACTGGGAGATGGCCTACACCGACACCGGCATGGTCTACTTCATCGAGTGAGTCTGGTGGCCGTACCGCTACCTTTCTGTCACCACCAGGGGGCAGCAGCCCCAGGGCAGGGTCGAGTGAGTCTGGCGGACGTGCCGCTGCCTTTCTGTCACCACCAGGGGGCAGCAGCCTCAGGGCAGGGTCCTGAGGTTCTGTCCTCAAATTGTCTGATAAACATCTGTGCAAAAGCATTAGTGCAAGGGTTATTTAAGTTATTTTCTGTTCATATGTAGTGCACAGTATTATGGGTATAATAATAATATAATATGGTGATAACAGTGCAGGTCTTTGAGGTTGAGTTCACTGGGCAGGGACGCAGGTTACAGATTTGTTTTAGTTGCTTGAACAAAGATTTGAACCTGCAAATCTTTAAGGTCAGATTACCCTACATATACCACAACCCCACGCTACTGTTAAGGTTGTACTTTGCTCATAATAAAACTGCCCCCATTTTTTAAAAGCCATGTGCATTTTCATTTTCCATTCATCTCCGGGAGAGTGGTGGAACATTATTTTATCAGGAGGGAAGGTAAATATTGAATGACAGAGGATGAGGGCCAGTGGGTAAATTTGGTTCTTCTCTCTCTCTCTCTCTCTCGTTTATTGAAGCAGTGCTGCTGTACTCAGCTCTGAGTCTCATCCTCTCGTTATTAATATTTCAGACCAGCTCCCGAATCTTGGGCTGTTACAGAGGTAGTTTAGCTGTGTGCTGAAGTGTCTTTCTCTCCCGTTCTGAAAGGTCAGGGATGAACAGCGCTGGTGAGTCTGACAGCATCAGTTCTGAGGATCCAGGCTGCCTGTATCCCATTGGCCCGATACAGTGCCTGTTTAGATTTGAGGAAGAGGGATCCAATCGGAACTTTTGGAGTTCTGTGTTGGCCCGCCCCCTTGTCTCTGATGTTGTTCTTCTGCTTTCCCTCAGTCACAACAACAAGACCACCACCTGGCTGGACCCCCGCCTGGCCAAGAGGGCCAAACCGCCGGAGAAATGTGAGGATGGAGGTGAGACGCGTTTCACACGCAGGAACCGCAGGACCCGCATGCATGCATGTCACACACAGCAGCTGCATGCGCGTCACACACAGGAGCTGCATGCACATCACACACAGGAGCTGCATGCGCATCACACACAGGATCCGCATGCTAATCACACACACAGGAGCCGCATGCTAATCACACACAGGAGCTGCATGCGCATCACACACAGGATCCGCATGCTAATCACACACAGGAGCTGCATGCGCATCACACACAGGATCCGCATGCTAATCACACACACAGGAGCTGCATGCTAATCACACACAGGAAGCGCATGCTAATCACACACAGGAGCCGCATGCACGTCACACACAGGAAGCGCATGCTAATCACACACAGGAGCTGCATGCTAATCACACACAGGAGCTGCATGCTAATCACACACAGGTGCCGCATGCTAATCACACACAGGAGCTGCATGCTAATCACACACAGGAGCTGCATGCGCGTCACACACAGGAGCTGCATGCTAATCACACACAGGAGCTGCATGCTAATCACACACAGGAGCTGCATGCTAATCACACACAGGAGCCGCATGCTAATCACACACAGGAGCTGCATGCGCATCACACACAGGAGCTGCATGCTAATCACACACAGGAGCCGCATGCTAATCACACACAGGAGCTGCATGCTAATCACACACAGGAGCCGCATGCTAATCACACACAGGAGCTGCATGCTAATCACACACAGGAGCTGCATGCTAATCACACACAGGAGCTGCATGCTAATCACACACAGGAGCTACATGCTAATCACACACAGGAGCTGCATGCTAATCACACACAGGAGCCGCATGCTAATCACACACACAGGAGCCGCATGCTAATCACACACAGGAGCTGCATGCTAATCACACACAGGAGCTGCATGCTAATCACACACAGGAGCTGCATGCTAATCACACACAGGAGCTGCATGCGCATCACACACAGGTGCCGAAGGAGACACATGCGCGTCATGTTTATTTTTTTGGCTGGAAAGTGTGATTATTTTCTGCTGTGTGTCTGTCTGCAGAGCTTCCTTATGGCTGGGAGCAGATTGAAGATCCGCATTATGGCATCTACTACGTAGAGTGAGTCCTTTTTTAACACTGTAAGCTTGAGCATGCAAACACCAAAACATCTCCAATCATAGCCAAGTTCTGCTACCACAGCCAATCACAGGCTGCAGTGGAAGCCCAGTACCACTAACAAAGCCAATCACAGGTTGAGATGGAAGCACAGTACTACTAGCAGAGCCAATCACAGGTCATGATGGAACCCTAGTACTGCTAACAGAGCCAATCAGTGGTTGTGATGTTGTCCCAGATGTGCAGATGTCTGTACATCACAGCGGATTGATGGTGGGGAAACACACAGGAAATCACAGAGGTCACATCCTGTCCAGCCCATTAACAGGACAAACCCCACTTCTACCTCACTGCTAGGGTCATGAAAAATAAGCCCCTCCTTCTTTGAACACCATTGCTATTTTTTGTGTGAAATATCACAATTGTGTATTTAAGGAAATTTTTCTATCAGCAGACATGCATTTCAAATGGCGCATTGATAATACATTGGTATCATCGTTACAATCATTGGCTGCTGAGCTAGTTTGCTGCTAGCTTGTCAGCCGAATACATCACTAGGTAGTTAACATTAGCTAAAAATATATCTAAATTGATAATATGTTGGCATCATTGGCATGAAACAGACATTCCCTTTAAATTGTAATGTCATAATGACAAGGGGGAACTTATTTTTCATGACGTCAGAATCACTACACATTCCAACCCCAGCAGTTGTATTGGCCAGACATGAAACAGCCATTTAATGGAGGATTCTGGCACAACCACCTTCTAGCATGGCCCCCATATATCCTCCTCCCTTGAATAGCTGCCTGAAGTGGGGGGGGGGGGTGAGATACACCCCAGCTTTTTATGTGCATTTGTGCATGCATTCACGTTTGTTTGTGCATGCATTTGTGTGTGTTTGTGGGTGAGTTGGCGAATGTGTCCATGTATTTTGTTCTGAGTTGTTACATCTCCTTGTGTTCTAGTCATATCAATCAGAAGACACAGTTTGAAAACCCAGTCCTGGAGGCAAAGAAGAAACTGAGCCAACAGGAGGCGCTCCCTGCCCCAGGTAACACTGATCCCCAGGTAACACTACCTGGCCCTGGTGACACTGATCCCCAGGTAACACTACCTGCCCTAGGTAACACTGATCCCCAGGTAACACTACCTGCCCTAGGTAACACTGATCCCCAGGTAACACTACCTGGCCCTGGTAACACTGATCCCCAGGTAACACTACCTGGCCCTGGTAACACTGATCCCCAGGTAACACTACCTGCCCTAGGTAACACTGATCCCCAGGTAACACTACCTTGACCTGGTAACACTGATCCCCAGGTAACACTACCTGCCCTAGGTAACACTGATCCCCAGGTAACACTACCTGGCCCTGGTAACACTGATCCCCAGCTCGGCTCAGTAAGATCTACTAATGATATACAGTAGATGAAATGACAGATTGGACAGTTTATTGCAGTTTATTTCGTATCTGTAAGAAGGGGACTATCCTCCCATGCTATTGTACTGATGTAGGACCGTGGTGTAGTTTTTAAAAACTTTTTTTTTTGCATTGATTTCTTCTTTAACGTGATGTGGTATATTTTCGAGCACAGGGCAAAAAGTAAGCTCTAAAAATGATCAGAACTTGTGAGTTATGCACCTGTTCCATTCTCATTGTACAGGCACCTTTGACTCTTTGAAATAAAACAAGTTTTCTTCATGAGTAGAACAGGAGGTAGTTCCTTTTTCCGAATGTTCTTAATGAGCAATAATAGGCACTTGTTTGAAGCCGAGTCTTATTATATTTAAATGCTACTGAGTCATTTTGTTTTGAAAAGAATAAAAAAGAACAAAATCTTTGCACTTTGCAGTGAGCTGTCAGAATGTGGAGAATGGAATATGAAAGGCTTTTTATTGAGATGTTATCTCATTGATCTTCTCTCGTGGAACATCACGGTCTCTTAACGCTTATTAATAAACCCGTCAGCTGTCCTCACAGCCAGAAAATGCAATGGAGACTGATTCATGTTCCTACTTAATTAGCAACAGTGACCCAAATTACATACACACCCACACACACGCACGCACACACACACACACAGACACACACGCACACACACACATGCGCACAGTCACGCACGCACACACCCGCACACACACACACACACACACACACACACTGTTCAGAATTGGCTGTGCTGGAGTACTTCCTGTGGACATTAACTGAAGGCTGTTGTTGTACTTCATCTGTGTGAGAGCCTAGAGCACTGAACTGTTTCTTTACAAAAGCCAAATGCATCCTCCATACTTCTCACCCAATACATCTTCCATACTTCTCACTCAATACATCCTCCATACTTCTCACCCAATACATCCTCCATACTCCTCTGTGGTCCAGCCCCTCTTTCGTCATTGCCTCCACCCTGCCCACATCTATCGCCACCTGCTGCTCCCCATCACCGCCACCCGGCCCCACCCATCATCTGAGCCACATCATAAACCCTATAAAAACTGACTGACATGCTGGTCACCAGTCGGCACCCTGAGCCGACCAGAGGAGGATGGGTTTCCCCCTTGAGCCTGGTTCCTTCCAAGGTTTCTTCCCATCTGCCACAGGGAGTTTTTCCTTGTCACTGTTGCCTTAGGCTTGCTCCTGTGGGGGTTTAGGCCAGGGTTGTCTGTAAAGTGTATTGTGACAAAAAATATGCTATACAAATAAAATTTCATTGATTGACATACTTCTCAGCCAATAAAACCTCCATACTTCTCAGCCAATACAACCTCCATACTTCTCACCCAATACATCCTTCCATACTTCTCACCCAGTATATCCTTCCATACTTCTCACCCACTTCCCAATACATCCTCCATACTTCTCAGCCAATACATCCTCCATACTTCTCACCAAACTCATCCTCCATACTTCTCACCCAATACATCCTCCATACTTCTCACCCAACTCATCCTCCATACTTCTCACCCAATACATCCTCCATACTTCTCACCCAACTCATCCTCCATATTTCTCACCCAGTACATCCTCCATACTTCTCAGCCAATACATCCTCCATACTTCTCAATATTATGGAGTTGTTTATGGTGCCAACCGACCTGAAACCGAGTCGCTGGTCTTTCAGGTGCACTTCGGACATGGTAGTACTCTTCACTAGGATGGGGGGGGGGGGGGGATTCGGCGATATTGGACATGGTAGTACTCTTCACTACGATGGGAGGGAATTGTGATATCGGACATGGTAGTGTGTGGTAATGAATAATGTATTTGCCTTATACCCGGTTGTCATTGGCAACCCCAGTCCTCAAGGGCTTGGAATGACCCCTTGAAAATGTATTTGCTCAATCAGTCATTACTATTAATTAAGGCCCAATCGCAGGTGATTTGTCTGCAGCCCTAAACCACATAGATTATCCATGTCCAGCAGCATGGAGGAATGGCTTGATACTCGGGTAAAAAGTGTTGTCTGCTCTCTGAATAAAAATGAGGAGTATCCTGGGCTGTGTGGCTGTGGTGTGTCTCTGCATCTGTCCTGTATGTTTATCTGTCTTCACTGGAGAGCGGCAGGCTGGCAGAAAATCTTTCATGCTGTTGCCTGAGGAGGGAACGCATTAATGCGCCGCAGCTGCATTCATAATGCATCCTCTGAAGAGCACGCAGAGCGCATGTGAGCACGCATGAATGCGCGTGAATAATGTGAAAGCCTTGTGCTTTGTGTTTGTGCTGCTGCTCCCAGCTCGGAACAGCACTCTGGGTGTTTGTGCTGCTGCTCGGAACACAGCACAGAACAGCACTCTGGGTGTTTGTGCTGCTGCTCCAAGCTCGGAACACAGAGCACAGAACAGCACTCTGGGTGTTTGTGCTGCTGCTCGGAACACAGAGCACAGAACAGCACTCTGGGTGTTTGTGCTGCTGCTCGGAACACAGAGCACAGAACAGCACTCTGGGTGTTTGTGCTGCTGCTCTGAACACAGAGCACAGAACAGCACTCTGGGTGTTTGTGCTGCTGCTCGGAACACAGAGCACAGAACAGCACTCTGGGTGTTTGTGCTGCTGCTCGGAACACAGAGCACAGAACAGCACTCTGGGTGTTTGTGCTGCTGCTCGGAACACAGCACAGAACAGCACTCTGGGTGTTTGTGCTGCTGCTCCAAGCTCGGAACACAGAGCACAGAACAGCACTCTTCTGCCACTTTAAATAATGAGACTAAAACATGGCCTCATAGTGTGTGTTACAGTGCAGTACTTGTCAGTCAGGTGAGAGTCTGTTTTATTTCAACTGCATGTTGGGGCAGGAAAATATATGTCTCTCAAAGCAGGTGGGGATTATTTACTGGTGTGTGTGTGTGTAAGTGTGAGTGTATGTGTGTGTGTGTGTGTGTGCGTGTGTGATATGCACATTGTTAGTGTCAGCCCCCCAGGAGTGCACAGCTTTCTCCCCAGTGTGTGAGAGTATGCGTGTGCATGTGTGAGTGTATGTGTGTGTGTGTTTGTGTGTGTGTGTGAGAGAGAGTGTGTGTGAGTGTGTGTGAGTGTGTGTGAGTGTGTGTGAGTGTGTGTGTGTGTGAGTATGTGTGTGTGTGTGTGTGTGTGTGTGTGTGTGTGTGTGTGTGTGTGTGTGTGTGTGTGAGAGAGCGTGTGTGTGAGAGAGAGAGTGTATGTGTGTGTGTGAGTGTGTATGAGTGTGTGTGTGTGTGAGTGTGTATGAGTGTGCGTGTGTGTGTGTGCTTCTCAGCCTCCTGCTGACCTGCTGCCCTGGAGGAACACTGTAAATATGGATCAGCTGGCGGTGTTGTGTAGGGCAGGGAGAGGACTGTGCCGTGCTTTTAAACACTCACTGGGGCACACCGATGTCCTGGGGTTAGAGTCTGATAAACACTCACTCTGGGCACACCGATGTCCTGGGGTTAGGGTCTGATAAACACTCACTGGGGCACACCGATGTCCTGGGGTTAGAGTCTGATACACACTCACTGGGGCACACCGATGTCCTGGGGTTAGGGTCTGATAAACACTCACTGGGGCACACCGATGTCCTGGGGTTAGGGTCTGATAAACACTCACTGGGGCACACCGATGTCCTGGGGTTAGAGTCTGATAAACACTCACTGGGGCACACCGATGTCCTGGGGTTAGGGTCTGATAAACACTCACTGGGGCACACCGATGTCCTGGGGTTAGGGTCTGATACACACTCACTGGGGCACACCGATGTCCTGGGGTTAGAGTCTGTTAATGCGCCCCAGAAGCCCAGTTGACCTTTCAGAGCGCGCTGGCGTGAAAGAGCAGGAAGATCACCCAGCACACAAGTCCCTGGGACATGACTGCTGCTGAAACATCATTATTATTATCATCATTATTATTATCATTTCATTATTTCTCTTCTTATTATTATCATTATCATTTTAATTATTATTAGTAGCAGTAGTAGTAATAGCAGCAGTAGCAGTAGTAGCATTAGTAGCAGCAGTATTAGCATTAATGGTAGCAGCAATAGTAGTAGTAGCAGCAGCAGTAGCATTAATGGTAGCAGCAATAGTAGTAGTAGTAGTAGCAGCAGTAGTAGCATTAATGGTAGCAGCAATAGTAGTAGTAGCAGCAGTAGTAGCAGCAGTAGTAGTAGTAGTAGTAATGGTAATTGTAGTAGTGCCAGTGGCTGCAGTAGCATTAGCAGTAGTAAGAATGTAGTAATATTGTTATGTAATTTAAAATAAGCATTTTATTTAACTCTTACTCATGCCCTGCATATTAATTTATGTGGGCTCACTCAATAAATGCTCACTCAATGTTGTTTGGTGCTTTCATAACTTAATGATGGTTTTATTTTTCAATGAAGTGTGTCTGCTCTGGTCACAGATTTATTAAGACAACAAAAAATGCAATTTAGTAAATTAAATTACTAAATCAAATTTGTAAGATTATTTTTATTTAATTTTCCAGAAAGACACTGCAGTCCTATCAGATGGGAGAATGGCAGCATTTTTCAGCTTGTTGATTATTAGCTGACCGTCACATTTTTATTTATGATTCTCTCTGGGAAATCTGTAATTAGTTAATTCTGTATCCCAGTGATTATTTCATAACTTTTATTTATTTCATAACATTGTATTATCCTGTATATAAACTGAGTGAAGCAATTTCCATTGAGTGTGTTTTTCATACATTTTCATTTCATTGTGCTCCTGCACAGCGGCTGTGTGGTTGCCTCATTGTCATGCGAATGCGTCTCATTGGGTGAGAGCCCATTAATGCCTGATAAACAGTCCAGTTTTAGTAAAGGGCTGCAGTGGGATTCATCATGTTACTGTGACATTAACCCAGCGTTTCATGAATTTCACATTTGAATTCAAATGGGTTATTAGCATGACAAGAGAACTGGAATTACCAAAGCACTTACAAATGTATTATAGGGAAAGGAACAAAACAAACATCCTCTACTCCCCTCATTCTCTACCTCTATTTTATGCTCTCTCTTCCCCCTCTCTCTGTCTCCCCCCCAACCCCAGAAGAGAGGGGTGTGCGAGGATTCACACGGAACCCGTCCCAGCTGAAAGGGGTGGTGATCCGCACAGCTCTTAGAAAGAGTTCCCAGGGCTTCGGTTTCACCATCATTGGGGGCGACCGGTCGGACGAGTTCCTGCAGGTGAAGAACGTCCTCAGAGACGGCCCAGCTGCTCAGGACAAGAAGCTGGCATCCGGTAACCCACCCCTGCACCTCCCCCGCACACTTCACACCTGCGGGAGGGCACATATCACCCCCCCACACCCCCCCAGGCCATGACATCAGTCACTTTATATCCGATCTGTCATCCCCTTCAATCGTCATGGAAACCCACGGTGTTTTTGTTTCCCTGTTGAAAGATCCCGAGTCTTTGTTGCAGATGCAGCCCTAAATGAAGCCTTTGGCTCATGCAGATCTCAGAGCAGCTCTGTGTTTAACTCCACATTGTAATTTAAATATGTAATTATGAAAGGTTCGCTCTGAATGGGCTTCATGGCACACGCTCTTTAATGTGCTGTGACTGTGTGCGGATTGTGCTGTGTTCCTCATTCTCTTCATTATATCCTCTTCCTGCTCTCTCCCTCCCTCTCTCTCTCTCTCCCCCTCCCTCCCTCCCTCTCTCTCTCTCTCCCCCTCCCTCCCTTTCTCTCCCTCTCTATCTCTCTGTCTCTCTCTGTCTCTCTCTCTTTCTCTGTCTCTCTCCCTCTCTCTCTCCCTCTCCCTCTCTCTGTCATCTGCTGCTCTTCTGTCTCTCCATTCCCTCTCCTCTTTTTCTCTCCATTTCACTCTCCCTCTCTTCCTGTGTTTCTCTGTCCTCTGTCGCGCTCCTCTCCCTGTCCTCAGGTGATGTCATCGTGGAGATTAACGGGGCCTGTGTTTTGGGGATGACCCACGCCACGGTGGTGCAGATGTTCCAGGCCGTCCCGGTTCACCAGTGTGTGGACATGGTTGTGTGCCGGGGCTACCCGCTGCCTGAGGACGTGGGCAGCGATGATGAGGATGGTGGGGGTCAGGTGACTGTCATTAACGGGCAGCCCCTGCTGGTGAAGGGTGAGGCTCTCCGCGGCTCCTCCCAGGAGCTCCCCTACGTTGTCTGTGACGACGGCGCTGCCCCGCCCAACGGACCGGCCCCGAGCCTGCTGCAGCCGGAGCTGGTGAGCGTGGCGCTGGTGAAGGGGCCCGGCGGGTTCGGCTTCGCCATCGCAGACTGCCCCCTGGGCCAGAAGGTGAAGATGATCCTGGACGCGCAGTGGTGCCGCGGCCTGCTCAAGGGTGATGTCATCAAGGAGATCAACCGGCAGAACGTGCAGACGCTCAGCCACGCCCAGGTGGTGGACATCCTGAAGGACCTGCCCGTGGGCCGCGAGATCTCCGTGCTGGTGCTCCGAGGAGGTGTGGCCAGGGCTGGGGGAGGGGCCTGTAGGGCACAAAATGGGCAGGGCTGGGCTGAAGTGGGCGGGGCTGGGCTGCAGTGGGTGGGGCTGGGAGATTAGCGCAGTGGGACTGCATTGGGGAGGGGGCTGGTGGGATACTGGAGGGGTCAGAGTGATGAGAGAGATGGCCAGGACGTGTCTTCGCTATGGTCAGGAGCAACGTCAGGTCAGCTGTATGCCTGTGTATAATTTACTGATTCACAGCTGAGTCACTGAAGCTCGGTTGAGGGGGAGTCGTGGTCTGTTTGTTTTTTAGTTATAATGCTGAGTGATTGCGCACATTGAGAGTGTGAGTAAATGTTATAGTAATTGGGGATGTCAAGGTATTTCGGTTTGATGGTATACCGTGGTGTCAGAATTGCCCGTTGTCATACCAAATATTTTCCCTCACTGTGATAACTGTTGGCTATTATATTTCATATAAATCACACCGGTTATATACGTGTGGCTGCAGGACTTTAGCAATACGTGTGTTTTATGAGAAAGGGACTCTACTGGAGGAGTCCTCAGCATTCTGGGGTCTGTGCTGGCATCTGTGCTAGGTGTCTGTGCTGAGGTCTGTGCCGGGGTCTGTGCTGGCGTCTGTGCTGGTCTCTGTGCTGGGGTGTGTGCGGAGTCTGTGCTGGTGTCTGTGCTGGGGTCTGTGCTGGGGTCTATGCTGGTGTCTTTGCTGAGGTCGGTGCGGGGTCTGTGCTGGGGTCTGTGCTGGGGTCTGTGTGGGGTCTGTGCTGGTGTCTGTGCTGGGGTGTGTGCTGCCATACTTAAGGGGTTCAGTGAGCGATTAATGTTTGCTGTAACCATGGCTACGCTGCGGCAGCTTATGAATGAGTTGCAAGCACATCATTTGCCAGGAAGTTGCTCAATTAAAAAGATATTATCACAGTTACTTTTTATTTATCTTTATCTTTAAGCCTCATGACATGAATTAAATAACGAAACGCATATCTGCTGAACATACCCGATGCGGGTGCTCTGCAGTGACATGCTGATACCTGTTCTTTTTCCACACTGAGCATTTCGCTCGAGTCTTGATTGAAGTAGCAAAAATTGTGGCGAGAAACTCATATAAATCGCCCTGTACGCTGTACCTCATGACCAATACCCGGGTTTCAGAATGCAGTAGGCCTACCTCATCTACGCAGAAAACGCAGAATATTTTTTAATGCAACCTGTGATGAAATACTCCAATGAATCTTACTGTTAAAAAAGCCGATCAATACATTTTTTTTTGCTTATTAAACTCCAAATGATGTCAGGTTTTCCGTTTTTCTAAATATATTGTTTGTATAATGTGTGTGTATATATATATATATATACTTTATAATAGAAATATATTATACAAGTCCTTAGCTTGAATAACTAAGGAGGAAACGCTCATGATTGGTGAGGGCGGGGTAAGCTGGTTAATGATAGGCTGTCCGTAGCTGTAATGCAGCAGTGCATAGATCTGTACCTGGGATTTCCCCTTTGGGCTGCATGTGGATCAGGTTTGTTGTGAGAGAGAGATTGACAGTCGTGCATGTAAATATCCCCCCCCCAACGAGCTGTCCCTACCTGCAGGACTCAGCCCCCCAGCTCAGCTCATCACCCTTGTAGCAGGGGGGGTAGATTTTAAATAATTCTCTTTTTAATCTCTGCCACTCTTAAGAATGAGATAAAAGTAGGTTCTCTTCCTCTCCCTCTCCCTCTTCACCCTGCTGTCCCCTTCAGCTCAGCATTAGGGTCTGCTCACGTGTCTCAAACTAAGCAGCTTCGTTTGTTTATGTGGTGCTATTTTCTTTCAGTACCAGTAATTGGATCTGTCAAAGTGTGTATGAATTAACCCGATTATATTTTCTCGCCCCCTTTGTCTCTCAGTCCTCGCACGTTCACTGTACAGTACATAAAGTACTCGGACATAAAATATTCAGTTCGATGGGCCCAGGAGATAACGATAATGAGGATCATTTTATTACAGAGCATTTTTCATGCTGTGCAGCCGAAGCTGTCTGCAGAACGGACGCAGACACAGTGGAGGCGTTCTCCACTTGTCAGAGCAGTTCCGTGATCACGCAGGATGTGTGTTTCTAGTCTGTTGACCAGTCACAGCGTTCCTGCCCCCAGGGCCTCAGCACTGAGGGGGCCCAGCAGACTGAGCTTTATCTGAAATGTTGTTAAAATTAAAATGAGTTGGTGTGGTGATCCTGATCTCCACAGATGGAGGGAAATGCATATTTACTGCTGATCGAAAGCATGAAAGATTTCAGGTCACTTTACCCACCTGCGCACACACTCTCAAACTTACACAGGGTCATCAATATTTCAAGTAAAAAAGTGCATGATCACTTACATGGGTACCCAGACACAAACACTATGCCTTTACATACAAACGCACAAGCACAGACCCTGTGTCTTACCATGCCTGTAGAACTCCAATGTTCCAAATATTCCAGCTGTAGAATCGTGCCCCCTGGTGGTTGATATGTGATCAGCATGTGCCATTCTGCAGAATGTTTTTAGGGCATACTTGATAACCTCTTCTAAAACTTTGTTTTCTCTCTCTCTCTCTCTCAGGTCAGACATCTCCAGTGAAGAGCCTGAAACCTGTAAGTTTGGGCTGCATGTGAAATGACTTTAATTACTGAGAGACCCTCTGCAGCCACTGGGGGGGACTGCAGTGATGATGAAGCGTTGAGATTTTAGGAAAAGATCTCAATGCTTCATCATGGTGCTGGTACTAATCCCCATGAGGGTTTGTAATAGCGGCTCTGGTGCTGGTACTAATCCCCATAAGGGTTTTGTAATAGCGGCTCTGGTGCTGGTACTAATCCCCGTGGGGGTTTGTAATAGCGGCTCTGGTGCTGGCACTAATCCCCATGGGGGTTTGTAATAGCGACTCTGGTGCTGGTACTAATCCCCATGGGGGTTTGTAATAGCGACTCTGGTGTTGGTACTAATCCCCGTGGGGGTTTGTAATAGCGGCTCTGGTGCTGGTACTAATCCCCGTGGGTATTTGTAATAGCAGCTCTGGTGCTGGTACTAATCCCCATGGGGGTTTGTAATAGCGGCTCTGGTGCTGGTACTAATCCCCATGGTGGTTTGTAATAGCAGCTCTGGTGCTGGTACTAATCCCCGTGGGGGTTTGTAATAGCGGCTCTGGTGCTGGTACTAATCCCCGTGGTGGTTTGTAATAGCGGCTCTGGTGTTGGTACTAATCCCCGTGGGGGTTTGTAATAGCGGCTCTGGTGCTGGTACTAATCCCCGTGGGGATTTGTAATAGCAGCTCTGGTGCTGGTACTAATCCCCATGGGGGTTTGTAATAGCGGCTCTGGTGCTGGTATTAATCCCCATGGTGGTTTGTAATAGCAGCTCTGGTGCTGGTACTAATCCCCATGGGGGTTTGTAATAGCGACTCTGGTGTTGATGCTAATCCCCGTGGGGGTTTGTAATAGCGGCTCTGGTGCTGGTATTAATCCCCATGAGGGTTTGTAATAGCAGCTCTGGTGCTGGTACTAATCCCCGTGGTGGTTTGTAATAGCGGCTCTGGTGCTGGTACTAATCCCCGTGGTGGTTTGTAATAGCGGCTCTGGTGCTGGTATTAATCCCCATGAGGGTTTGTAATAGCAGCTCTGGTGCTGGTACTAATCCCCATGGGGGTTTGTAATAGCGGCTCTGGTGCTGGTACTAATCCCCATGGGGGTTTGTAATAGCGGCTCTGGTGCTGGTATTAATCCCCGTGGGTTCACTGCTGGTCCTCGTCTCTTTTCCTCTCACAGAAGCCGGAGATGACCGCCAGCACGGAGACTCTGGACCGCGCTCCAGATTCGACTGCGCACCCCCTACCCTTACCCCCAAGTGCCCTGAGATCCAGCGCCCCAAAACCTGACCCCACCGAGTTCTACCCCACCACCCCTCGGTCCAGCGCCCCCAGATCTGACCCCGCCGAGTTCTACCCCACCACCCCACGGTCCAGCGCCCCCAGATCTGACCGCACCGAGTTTTACCCCACCACCCCACGGTCCAGCGCCCCAAAACCTGACCCCACCGAGTTCTACCCCACCACCCCACGGTCCAGCGCCCCCAGATCTGACCCCGCCGAGTTCTACCCCAGTACCCCTCGATCCAACGCCCCAAAACCTGACCCCACCGAGCTCTACATCAAGTCTAAGGCCCTGCAGGACAGCAAGCGTGAGTGCAGGAAGAAAGGGGAGCTGTGTCCCTACGACCTCACTCTTACATCACTCCCACAGTGGTGTGTCCCTATGACATCACTGCCACACTAGTATTGATACATTTCTCTCCCCTTTACCACTCTCCGGTCTGTTGCAATAAGTCTCTAAAGGCTTAGCTGACCCCCTTATAAAGACGCCACATGAGTGTGCTGTTGTGTACAGGCTCAGATACAGTAGCTTGACTAACATGGACTCAAATAACCGGCACACAAACAAAACTGAAAATTACTATTTTATTTTCGACAGATGAACAGGTATTATTTGACTGACAAATACATGGTCAGGACTTCGTTCCTCATACTCTTAAAATGCTTTTGGGAAGTTGTCTGTTTTACTGTTTTGTCTGATAAAGTCAATATGATTGTGTCCACAGTGTGAACTGATGGGTGAAGCTGTGATATCATATTCTTAACATGCTGTCTCAAAATCTGACATGACCTCTGACCCCTGACCTCTTCACAGCTGCCAACACCAGAGACCTGGACGTGTTCATTAAGAGAAATCAGGAGTCGGGCTTTGGATTCAGAGTTCTGGGTGGGGAGGGTCCAGAACAACCCGTGAGTACAGCACTGCCTTCTGTGGTTCTGTGTGGTTTTGTGTTCTGCTGGTGTGATCTGGTTCTGTGTTCTGCAGGTGTGATCTGGTTCTGTGTGGTTCTACAGGTGTGAGCTGGTTCTGTGTGGTTCTGTGTTCTGCAGGTGTGAGCTGGTTCTGTGTGGTTCTGTGTTCTGCAGGTGTTAGCTGGTTCTGTGTGGTTCTGTGTTCTGCAGGTGTGAGCTGGTTCTGTGTGGTTCTGTGTGGTTCTGTGTTCTGTAGGTGTGAACTGGTTCTGTGTGGTTCTGCAGGTGTGAGCTGGTTCTGTGTTCTGCAGGTGTGAGCTGGTTCTGTGTGGTTCTGTGTTCTGCAGGCGTGAGCTGGTTCTGTGTGGTTTTGTGTTCTGCAGGTGTGAGCTGGTTCTGTGTGGTTCTGTGTTCTGCAGGTGTGAGTTGGTTCTGTGTGGTTCTGTGTTCTGCAGGTGTGAGCTGGTTCTGCAGGTGTGAGCTGGTTCTGTGTGGTTCTGCAGGTGTGAGCTGGTTTTGTGTGGTTCTGCAGGTGTGAGCTGGTTCTGTGTGGTTCTGTGTTCTGCAGGTGTGAGCTGGTTCTGTGTGGTTCTGCAGGTGTGAGCTGGTTCTGTGTGGTTGTGTGTGGTTCTGCAGGTGTGAGCTGGTTCTGTGTGGTTCTGTGTTCTGCAGGCATGAGCTGGTTCTGTGTGGTTCTGTGTTCTGCAGGTCTGAGCTGGTTCTGTGTGGTTCTGTGTTCTGCAGGTGTGAGCTGGTTCTGTGTGGTTCTGTGTGGTTCTGCAGGTGTGAACTGGTTCTGTGTTCTGCAGGTGTGAGTTGGTTCTGTGTGGTTCTGTGTTCTGCAGGTGTGAGCTGGTTCTGTGTGGTTCTGCAGGTGTGAGCTGGTTCTGTGTGGTTCTGCAGGTGTGAGCTGGTTTTGTGTGGTTCTGCAGGTGTGAGCTGGTTCTGTGTGGTTCTGTGTTCTGCAGGTGTGAGCTGGTTCTGTGTGGTTCTGCAGGTGTGAGCTGGTTCTGTGTGGTTCTGTGTGGTTCTGCAGGTGTACATCGGCTCCATCGTGCCGCTGGGCGCGGCGCAGAAGGACGGGCGGTTGCGAGCGGGCGATGAGCTCATCGGTATCGACGGGGTGCTGGTGAAGGGCCAGTCCCACAAGCAGGTTCTGGACCTGATGACCAACGCCGCCCGCAACGGGCAGGTCCTGCTGACCGTGCGGAGGAAGGTGACCCACACAGGTGTGTACAGCATCGGCAGTAGGAGAACTGTGCCCTGGGGATGCAGGTTTGAAGCCCAGCCGAGATAAAGCTGACTAACCGCAGTGTATCTTGTAAAATCTGAAAAGTCGTTTGAATCATTGAGGAGTGTAAATGTGACAGTATTTCTCCTTGCAGCTCTGGTATCAGTCATTCTCCATGCAGATGAAAAATTTAAATAAAACAATTAGCTATAGAGTCCAAATGAATCTTTGAAAACCATAAAAAGCCCAGGTGTTTAACAGGGAGAGGTCTAGGTGGGTTACGGGGTTGTGACTTGGGCCATGAATGTCTGAGACTCCTTCTGCAGAGAAAATGAGCTAAGACAGAAATAAATGGTGCAGGGGGCCCAAGCTGCCTGGTCAGTGTGTATATCCATATTCAGTTTGATTGGCTGGTTAAAAGTGGTCTATTTCATTGGCCTTTGAGCGTGGAGCTGTAATTGGTTTGGCTTTTGGAAGTGCAGCTGTGATTGGTTGAGCTTTTGGAAGTGGAGCTGTGATTGATTGGGCCTTTGAGAGTAGAGCTGTGATTGGTTGGGCATTTGAGAGTAGAGCTGTGATTGGTTGGGCCTTTGGGAGTAGAGCTGTGATGATTGGTTGGGTCTTTGGGAGTGGAGCAGTGGTTGGTTGGGTCTTAGGGAGTGGAACAGTGGTTGAATGGGCCTTTGAGAGTGGAGCAGTGATTGGTTGGGTTTTTGTAAGTGAAGCTGTGATTGGTTGGTGTGTACCATTTCCCAGATGGTGGGGAGGAAGACCTGCGCTCTGCCTTGGTGAACGGCTCCCCTCGGCTGCCGCGGATCGAGGTGGTGGGCCTGCTCGAACCCAAGTCCTACGACATCACCCTTCAGCGCCAGGAGAACGAGGGCTTTGGCTTCGTCATCCTCACCTCCAAGAGCAAGCCACCTCCTGGAGGTGAGGGGGGGGGACACCTGTAACCTGGGCAACTGAACCAGTATAATGTATCTCTGTAAGGGGTGAAATGTCACAGAGTTTAAAAAAATAATATGAGCCATATTGCACCATATAATATCATATTTCAATGTAAATCATAGGCGTTCTGATGAGAGCTCACACGCTAGGATTTTATCGGAAAGCGTGGCCCTGTTCTTACCTGGGCCTTCGGGCGTTCTGATAATCTGTTCTGGATCCGAGTCCCACGTCCCGCAATTTTTCGTTTTCGCAGTAATCCCTCATAAGATCGGGCGGATAATCGAGGGCAGTCCCGCGGGCCGCTGCGGGCGGCTCAGAGTCGGGGACCGCATCTGTGCGGTGAACGGCCAGCCCATCGTGGCTCTGGAGCACAGCGACATCGTGCAGCTCATCAAGGAAGCCGGCTACGCAGTCACCCTCACTGTGGTGCCGGCGGACGGTGAGTACACTGAGCGTGCTCACAGTGCAAGTACACCTGGGAAATGTAGTGGTCTCAAAATTGTGACTTTTCAAAACTACATAAAATAAATATATGCCTATGTGTGGGAACTGACTATTTTATAATTTAAATTTTTTAGTACAGTTTTGGATTTTACATTTTCTAAAGGAAGTGTGTGTGTGTGTGTGTGTGTGTGTGAGTATGTCTGTGAGAGAGACACAGAGAGAGTGTGTGTGAGTATGTGTGTGACACTACCACTCTGAACCCCACTCTGTATTTCAGAGTATAATGGGCCTCCTTCAGGAAACAGCACAGCCAAGAACAGCCCTGCTCCACAGCATCGAACCCTGAGCCACCGGGACGACAGGTAGAGTCCAACTCAGCTTCAGACTCAAATCATTCAGCAGGACATCAGGGAAGAAGGGGTTTTAATCCTAGTGACATACATCACTAAGTGGCATGGTGGTTTTCTCAAATAGAGGGATGAACTTAAGCCCTTGACTTTAAAAATGGAAATTTTATTTTGTTCTGTTAATTATTTTCAAAAGGCTACTGAGTGAATAAGTGAAGAACTGCAGGTGACTCAGGCCTTAAATGACCTCTCTCCTGCTTTGCTCATGAGAGATGCACTACAGTGGCTTTTACCTGAACATGCATAGGGTGAGTGGCATGCATACCCTCCACTTTACCTTATCTCCAGGGTTGTGGTGTCAGGTATGGAGGTTAACCTGTGCGTGTGCCTTGCAAGTGTAGGTTTTGAGGTTTACCTGAACATGTGCTGTGCAGTACAGGTGTTGAGGTTTGTGTGTGTGCTGTGCAGTACAGGTGTTGAGATTTGTGTGTGTGCTGTGCAGTACAGGTGTTGAGGTTTACCTGTGCTGTGCTGTGCAGGTGTAGGTGTTGAGGTTTGTGTGTGTGCTGTGCAGGTGTAGGTGTTGAGGTTTACCTGTGCTGTGCAGGTATAGGTGTTGAGGTTTACCTGTGTTGTGCTGTGCAGTACAGGTGTTGAGGTTTGTGTGTGTGCTGTGCAGGTGTAGGTGTTGAGGTTTACCTGTGCTGTGCAGGTATAGGTGTTGAGGTTTACCTGTGCTGTGCTGTGCAGTACAGGTGTTGAGGTTTGTGTGTGTGCTGTGCAGGTGTAGGTGTTGAGGTTTACCTGTGCTGTGCTGTGCAGTACAGATGTTGCGGTTTGTGTGTGTGCTGTGCAGTACAGGTGTTGAGGTTTTGCTGTGCTGTGCAGTACAGATGTTGCGGTTTGTGTGTGTGCTGTGCAGTACAGGTGTTGAGGTTTGTGTGTGTGCTGTGCAGGTGTAGGTGTTGAGGTTTACCTGTGCTGTGCAGGTACAATCTGGATATGGAGGAGAGCAGAGACGTTCTCACCTGGGCCGACTACAAGACCCTCCCCCAGCCTGAGCAGGGCACTCTGTGCATCATCGGGCCCAATCCGGTGCGTACCTGTCCCACGAGGGTGTGTGCAGGGGTCAGCATGTCTGCGGGATCTGACTCACCTCATACACCCTGCGTGCTTTTCTTACTGGATTCTTCACTGAATGTATGTGTGCCTTCTGTGTGTCTATGTGTGCGTGTATGTATGTATGTATGTGTGTGCGTGCATGTGTGTGTGTATGTATGTACGTGTGTGTGTCTGCGTGTGTGTGTGTATGCGCGCGTGTGTGTATGTATATGTGTATGTGTGTGCGTGCATGCATGCGTGTGTGTGTCTGTGTGTGTGTCTGCGTGTGTGTGTATGCGCGTGTGTGTATGTATGTGTGTGGGTGCGTACGTGCATCTGTGTGTGTATGTGTGCATGCGTGTGTGTGTGTATGTGCGTATGTATGTACGTGTGTGTCTGTGTGTGTGTGTGTGTGCGCGTGCGTATGTATGTATGTGTGCATGCATGCGTGCGTGTGCATGTGTGTGTGTGGATGTACGCGTGTATGTGTGCATGTGTGTGTATGCGTGTGTGTGCATGCACGCGTGCGCGTGTGTGTATGATGTGCTGGTTGTGTATGTGTGTGTGTGTGTGTGTTTGTGCGTGTGTGTGCGTGCGTGCGTCTGTGTGTGTGTGTGCCTGCGTGCGTGCGTGCGTGCGTATGTGCCTGCGTGTGTGTGTGCGTGTGTGTGCGTGTGTATGTGCCTGTGTGTGTGTGTGTGTGTGTGTGTGCATGCGTGTGTGTGTGTATGTGCGTATGTATGTACGTGTGTGTGTGTGTGTGCGTGCCTCACAGGGCTGCTTCCTGGTGGAGCTGTCTCGGGGTCCACGGGGCTTTGGCTTCAGCCTGAGAGGAGGGCAGGAGTACAACATGGGCCTGTTCATCCTGCGGCTGGCTGAGGATGGCGCCGCCCTGCAGGATGGGAGGATAAAGGTCAGCTTCACCCACACAGCTCTGCTGCTGCACTGCTGAATCAAGCGGTGTGTGTGGGTGTGTATACACACACACACACACACACACTAATATACACACACAGACACACACACACACGCACACACGCACACACACACATACACACCCACACACACAAATATACACAGACATGCACACACACATACACACACATATACACACACACACACAAATATACACACACACACACACACACACACACACGCACACAGTCACCAGATCTCAACCCAACTGAACGCCCATGGGAGATGTTGGACCAACGTCACCACCACCACCATCAAAACACCAAATGAGGGAATATCTTTTGGAAGAATGGTGTACCATCCTTCCAGTAGAGCTCCAGAGACTTGTAGAATTTATGCCAATGCGCATTGAAGCTGTTCTGGCAGCTCATGGTGGCCCAACACCTTACTAAAACACTTTATGTTGTTTTTTTAATTTAATTTGTCACCCAATAGTAGCACATTATCAAGCAGATATCAGACAGGTAACAGTAGCTGATGCTGACCGTAAAGACAGGAGTGTGAGCCGCGGTTAAGATGTGTGTGATTGACAGGTGGGGGACCAGATCGTGGAAATTAACGGTGAGCCCACGCAGGGGATAACCCACACCCGGGCCATCGAGCTGATCCAGGCTGGAGGAAGCAAGGTGCTGCTGCTGTTAAGGCCCGGACCAGGACATGGTGGGCTAACTTTTACCTTTAAACACCTTTTTACGTGTGTGTATGTTCGTTCATGTGCGTGTGTGTGTGTGTGTGTGTGTGTTTGTTTGTGTTTGTTCATGTTCGTGTGTGTGTGTGTGCGTGCATGAGTGCATGCAAGCATCTCTTTCGTTTTCTCTATTTCTCTCCCTCCTCTGTCCCCCGTCTCCCCTTTCTCCCCCTGTTTCTCCCTCTCTCTCCCTGTCTCTTTAGCCGCGTTTCCACCAAAATTACCCGGAACTTTCAGTCCCAGGAACTACGTTACCAGGAACTAAAAGGTTCCTTCAGCCAATGGTTGTCTGCGTTTCCACCGGGGTCTAAAGTACCGCGAAGATTAGGCAAATTAGCCCACTGACGTTGTCGTCGGTCCATCTGTCATATGATTTCTTCTGTAACCCCATATTACCACCGAAGTAGCCTACATTATTTTCTAATAACCGGGACAGCCCGGAGGGGTTTATTCCACTTATATACAACGGGTTACCAACAATGACTATATATGGTTACTTTTGTATTTATTGATTTTCATATATCCTCTCAAACACATTCATTAACAGCAGAAAACATGCACACGTTGTAAACAATTTGCTGTTTTATTACTTTCTCGTCGTCAATTCCATATAGGCTAATCGCAAAATGACAAGAATAGAACGAAAACTCGGACTTGCGTGAAAATGTAAATTAGTAGTGGTACAGCCACCGTTTGCTTTCCTTCGAAGTTACTGCTAGCCGAGCAGCGAAGTGTGCCCTCCAGATGCGAACCATGCACCATAAATGAGTCCATAGTCTTCCTGGTCTTTTCGTGGAATTGAAAAATGGCAGTAAAATTGAGTAAAATTACGGCAGTCTGAAAAAGCTAAAGGGAAGATTACTAGAATTAACCTGTTATTTTACCCGGATAAAAGTGCGGAAGGTGATTTCCAGTTTGCTTGTACTGTATCACCAATGTTAATTATGCAGAACTACCGCATACCTCACATAACTGTATCAAACGTTTTGAGTCAATTACAACGGGCTAACAAAGAAAATCCGGAAGAAAATATTCAGCAACCGAATTAATCCGTTTGAATGTTTGGTAGCCTACGTAATATGCTGTCCCAGCACGAATGCTTAGCATTTTATAAAACGAATACTAAAGCAAGAAAAGAACAGAAGAGCACACGTTATAATTCCAAGACGTTGACAGGCTATAACCAAAAGTAGGCTACTGCGCCGCATAACATACAAGTTTGATTTGTTATTATGAAAATAAATTGGTTTGCCGCTGCATATTTTCAAACATGGCGGGTAATGGCGGAAAATAAATACAACACAAATGCTACGAGTACTCGACCAATCAGAAATGTTCAGCGCTGCAAGCTCCACCCAAAAGGTTCCTGTACTTTCGGAAAGTACTACCCCCCGAGCAGGAACGTTTTGGGGGGTAAAACAAAGCCCCCAGAACTAAATTTAGACCCTAGTTCCTGCGGTGGAAACGCACTGAGTTCCTCAAAAGGTTCCTAGTTCCGGGGTATAGTTCCTGCGGTGGAAACGCGGCTTTAGTCCCTCTTGCTCTCTGTCTCTCCCCTTGTTCTGTCTCTCCATCTCTCCCTCTCTCTCTTCCCCCTTCTCTCAGGCTTGTTTTCTCCCTCTCTCTCTCTGTCTTTCCTCCCTCCCCCCTCCCCTCTCTCTCTTTCTCTCCCCCCTTCTGTCTCTCGCCCTCCCCTCTCTCTCCCTCCCCCCCTCCCCCCTCTCTATCTCTCCCCCTCCGCCCCCTCCCCCCCCTCTTTCCCCCCCCTCTCCCCCCCTCTCTGTCTCTCTCTCTCTCCCCTCTCTCCCCTCTCTCTCTCACCCTCCACCCTCCCTCTTCCCCCCCCTCTCTCTCTCTCAGGCCTGTTTTCTCTCTCTGTCTCTCTCTCAGGCCTGTTTTCTCTCTCTCTCTCTCTCAGGCCTTTGTTCTCTCTCTGTCTCTCTCTCAGGCCTGTTTTCTCTCTCTCTCTCTCTCTCTCAGGCCTGTGTTCTCTCTCTCTCAGGCCTGTTTTCTCTCTCTCTCTCGCTCTCTCTCTCAGGCCTGTTTTCTCTCTCTCAGGCCTGTGTTCTCCTCTCTCTGCAGGTTCCCTCAGCTCCTCTGCGCTGTGTTTCTTCCCGCAGACAGAGCAGCATCACTAAAGGCTTCTCTGCTTCGCTGCTCTGTCCCTGATTACCATGGTAACGCTGCTCTTACTCCTTCACCTCATCCTCACCTCTTCCCTCCTGCCTTTTTTCCTAATTCCTCCCTCCCTCATTCCCCACTTGTTCCTTCTCTAACACACACAGTTTTCTGCTGCTTCTGTTAATTTGTGGAAAGAGACCGGCCCAGTGTGCAGGTCACTGAGTGATTATGGAGCTGAACTCTGCTGCTGTCTGCGCAGTGGAGCCCACCTGCCTGATTCAGTCTGCGCAGTGGAGCCCACCTGCCTGATTCAGTCTGCGCAGTGGAGCCCACCTGCCTGATTCACTCTGCGCAGTGGAGCCCACCTGCCTGATTCAGTCTGCGCAGTGGAGCCCACCTGCCTGATTCAGTCTGCGCAGTGGAGCCCACCTGCCTGATTCAGTCTGCGCAGTGGAGCCCACCTGCCTGATTCAGTCTGTGCAGTGGAGCCCACCTGCCTGATTCAGTCTGCGCAGTGGAGCCCACCTGCCTGATTCAGTCTGCGCAGTGGAGCCCACCTGCCTGGTTCAGTCTGCGCAGTGGAGCCCACCTGTGTGATTAAGTCTGCGCAGTGGAGCCCACCTGCCTGATTCAGTCTGCGCAGTGGAGCCCACCTGTGTGATTCAGTCTGCGCAGTGGAGCCCACCTGCGTGATTAAGTCTGCGCAGTGGAGCTCACCTGCGTGATTCAGTCTGCGTAGTGGAGCCCACCTGCGTGATTCAGTCTGCGCAGTGGACCCAACCTTTTGTGTGCCTGCCTGTGTGGTGTCAGTAAAAGGTCAATAGCCTCTGTGACCCTCTGCTCCTTGTTTTGGGGTACCCCTAACCCTCTGCTCCTTGTTTTGGGGTACCCCTAACCCTGTTCTTTTGTCCTCATTCCAGGCCAGCTGGATCGCACGCCTGCTTCACCTCCCGGATGTCAAAGACAAGTTTCGTCGCTCAGTGTGTCCACCGCCTGCACCCCTCTGCCCCCGGCCTCCCCCGCCATGCTCTCCTTGCCCCCCTCCCAAAAGCCCCCGAGCTCCAGATGGGACAGCAGCGGCTCCTCCCCCCTGCTGGGGGAACCCCGGGGCTGCTGGGACAGGAACAGCACAGAGAGGGGTGTTCCAGGTCCGGACTGTTCCAGAGAGCACTGCCCTAAACTGTTCTTTAGCCCCGCCTCTCCAAACCTAAACCCCGCCTCTCCAGACATCAGCCCTTCATCTACTGACCTCAGCCCCGCCCCTTCGCACCACAGCCCCGCCTCTTCAGACCTCAGCTCTGCCCTTTCTGACCTCAGCCCCGCCCCTTCGCACCACAGCACTGCCTCTTCTGACCTCAGTCCTACCACATCGGACCTCAGCCCCGCCTCTTCTGACCTCAGCCCTGCCTCTCTAGACCTTGGCCCTGCCCCTCCAGGCCCTGACTCCGCCCCTCCAGGCCTCAGCCCCGCCCCTCCATGCCTCAGCCCCGCCCCTCTGGACCTCACAAGGATCTGCAGCTCAAAGGCGCTGTGCACTAACAGGCCCAGTGACACAGGGGGATCCCCTTCAGACATCAGAGCCCCGTCCAGCCTCTCGCCAGGCTGGGGCGGGGCAGGAGAGGGGGAGCAGAGACTGGGCACACAGCCCCCCCCCAATAAGGGGGAGGATACCCCACCTGGCCAGCAGCCACACAAACACCTGAGGAAGCATGGCAGTCTCCCCAGGACACAGGGGGGGAGGAGAGGAGAGAGGGGTGTGAAACTCAGCAGAGAGAGAGAGGCAGCCTGTGAGATCAGCACAGAGGAGGAGGAGGAAGAGGAGGAGGAAGGGGAGGAGAGAGGGGCGGAGCTCTGTGAGCATGAAGAGGACAGGAGAGGGGCGGAGCTCGGTCAGAATGGTAGCTGTAAAGACAGGCAGAGCTACTCCACTTCCTCCCTGGACAGGAAGCTGCCAGTTACTCCTGGACCCTGGAAAATACCCAGCTCCGCCAGGATTCTGACGCGAGAGGAAGTGATGCGAGAGCCATACTGATGCATCATGGGTGGGGTAGTGATGAGAGAAATCCATGTTCATGAAAGCTAACATATGCAAACAGCAATACAATGATTTGAGCCAATCATTCTAGTTTGCTGTGTAAATGAATAGAGTTTGTTTGGTTCGCACTATACTGTGATTCACTGCTTATTGTAGCTCCATTCATCATGGGGTTCATGACAGTTCTCTCATCACTATGGAGACAGGCTTAGACAGGTAGCTGGGATGGTGGAGGGGGATTATCAGTTTACCTGTTATCTCACATTCATTTCATCCCTTTAGCAACTATATATTTTTACCATGCTGGCATCAATAGAGTTCTTTCTATTCACAAGTTCTTGTGTCCATGAAAGTCTGTCCAGCCAAAAGTTATCTTGTGCCAGCCAGGGAACTGTCATTCTGCTTTATATGTGGGGGGTGGGTGGGTAGGGGGGGTGGGGAGCCCCCAGGTATCACCAAAATCAGAGAACCCTGCTTCCGACGGTCTCCTGCACACATGCAAACTAGAGACACACATCACATATATACACATATATACACAGGGGTTTTCCTCCCTGTGGGGGTTGTGTTACTGCAGGCACACTGGACACATCTTTCTCCTGTTATTCTCATTTTGGCGCTGTGGAGATGCCACCTGATGCTGTCTGTCCACAGCTCAGAGTTCAGGATAATACTGTTCCAATGCCAGATTCATATCTGAACACCTAAGCTTTACCATATATTTTAAAAGAGTATTTTTGAACCATAGATGGGGCGGGTGTGTGTGTGTGTGTGCCCGTGCCTGGGTGCATGTGTGTGCATGTCTATCTTTATAAAGACCAGAAACTTGTGCTTAAGTATATAGTTTACCTTGTTCATGGTAAATCTATCTTATTGAACTAAATATGAAAATAAGTTGTTCAGGTGTAAATATAAACAGGTTCATCTGTACTGAGCCAGAACAGTTTCAGTCAGTGTTTTGGAGTGGTCAGTCCTTATGAGGGTCTCTGATAGAGTGGACAGGGCTATGCTCACCACACACACATGCTGGAGCGGTCCTGCTGTGTGTGCGTGTGCGTGTGCGTGTGTGTGTGTGTGTGTGTGTGTGTGTGTGTGTGTGTGAGAGCAGGGCTGGAGTGTTCCTGCTGTGTGTGTGTGAGCAGGTCTGGAGCAGTCCTGCTGTGTGTGTGTGTGTGTGTGTGAGCAGGTCTGGAGCGGTCCTGCTGTGTGTGTGTGTGTGTGAGCAGGGCTGGAGCGGTCCTGCTGTGTGCTGTGCGTGTGTGTGCTGTGTGTGTGTGTGTGTGTGTGAGCGGGTCTGGAGCGGTCCTGCTGTGTGTGTGTGTGTGTGTGTGTGAGCAGGTCTGGAGCAGTCCTGCTGTGTGTGTGTGTGTGAGCAGGGCTGTTGCCTGTTGAGTATTTAAACCACATAGACTGTATTGTACTTTATTTAGCCACAGCTGGTGATTTAACACCTCAAAGCCATTCCATCACATCACAGGTGTGTCCACAGGTGTGTGGGAGAAGGGCAGCATTTTCAGAATTACTCAGTTGAGTGCTTTTTTAGGGACATGCCAAAGGAAACATCTCTTCATGGCTCCAGTCTGTTGAATTAACTGGCAATTTCCACATAGAGTCCTAAAAACCAACGTTCCTCTAAAAACCCTAAAAACCAGCGTTCCTCAGAACAACCACGCCACCCATTTAGCTCTTGTGAGTTCCAATACCAAACCGGACGCACAGCACAGCACTGAGCATTGATTAGAGGAATACAGTGGTTGCATGATGAATGAATCCACGCTGCAGTGTCCTGGACCGTGTTTCCCATATCAGGGTCTGTATATACGACTGTGGCCTTTCCTTGCTTCAGAAGAAACCTTGTGTCTCAGCTTCCTGTGCTCATTCTAAGCCTTTATATATTGTACAGCACCTTTATAAATGATTGCAGACCACTCATCCAGAAAAAGATCTGTAAATGGCTTCATTATTTTTTTATGTAATAAAAAAAGATTTAAAGGGGTAAACCATCTGGTGATGGCTTTCTGTTCATGCACTGTAAAATAAAATTTTACTGAAAAAATTACATTATGCTTTATAATCTCTAATTTTATTTTTAATCCATTTGTTGTTTCTCACTGTACTTGCTTTTCTTTGTCTCGTTTCAAAAGTTAAATACAATTAGAGATTATTACAATGGTCATGTTTAATAATGTGTTTACTAAGTTGTGAAAATCATATATTTTTTTAATTGTACGCTGACCCCATTAAACATTCACACAGCTCACATTTACAAGTTCAGCTCTGCCTTCCAGGGTAATTGGGTGATGCTCAAACATAGTCTGATAGTGAATTTGCCACTGGTGTAGTTGGGATTGTACTGTATAATAAAGCCTTCCCTGAATCAGTCCTTTCCCCTTGAAAATACTGAATTGCCCTCTAGTGGTTAGACGTATGCTCCCAAACTATTATCTCAAATAATCACAGGAAAAGGCCAAGTTAGGCACATAGGCAAGCATTCAATCTGCACTATAAATTTCTACAAATATTTTTGAATACCAAATTAGTGTAATTACAGTTAAACCAAGCTACGACTGCTTGCGTTCCTGTTTAGCATAAACGGTCGTATTCCAAAGCATTGCCACCCATGTGTTCCTGCATTACAGTAACCGGGGACTGTGTTTTCAACCTGTTTAAACGTCTGATTCAGCACTCCTGTTCTTTTCATTATTATTAGCTAGTGAGCTATAATGTACTGAGAGGAAAAGGATTGTGTTGTTGTGAGTGTTGTTTGCACATCCTTTTGTGAAAAAGAAAATGCTCGTTCACCCTCGATCCTTGATAGAATTACTGAAATGTCAGCTGGGGATATATTAATACAAGGACAGATTGGGAATATTGGAATTCTCCATCTTGGATTCCCAGCCAAACTGGAGAGTTTTAGGAATGGAGGTCTTGGCACGGGGAGATAAACCTTCAGAAGGCGCATTCTGCAGCAGAATCAGGGCACTGCGGAGCCAGAGAAAAGGTACTGCAGTCCTGTCTCCAGGGCCCTGCGGAGCCAGAGAAAAGGTACTGCAGTCCTGTCTCCAGGGCACTGCGGAGCCAGAGAAAAGGTACTGCAGTCCTGTCTCCAGGGCACTGCGGAGCCAGAGAAGAGGTACTGCAGTCCTGTCTCCAGGGCCCTGCGGAGCCAGAGAAGAGGTACTGCAGTCCTGTCTCCAGGGCCCTGCGGAGCCAGAGAAGAGGTACTGCAGTCCTGTCTCCAGGGCCCTGCGGAGCCAGAGAAGAGGTACTGCAGTCCTGTCTCCAGGGCCCTGCGGAGCCAGAGAAGAGGTACTGCAGTCCTGTCTCCAGGGCGATTCAGCACGGCTCCCTTTCCTTAAACTGATGTTACGGGGGCTCTTTGTCTGAACTGAATGTATAAGCTTACCTGAAATTTTGTAGCTGTTTACTTGTACTATATCCCTACATAGTTTATCTGACCCACACTAAAAATGACTTGTTCGTGACTTTATTCTTTGCTTGGACTGAAACATTGTTCGGTAGGTGTGTGCACATGGGTTTGGATAGGATGGTTATCACTGTTTTTACCAACTTGAAATCATAGATTATAAATAGAAGAAAGGATTACCTGGTAACTATTTCTAAATCCAGTCTTGGCCCACACCAAAACAGGCTCTGTGACTTGATCAACTTCTATCATTAATCAATTCACTGAAGCTAATAAACTCTTGGAGACTACTTCATAAAACTAACATACAATTTTCTCTATTTTTACCTGTTTATTACTTATAGGATTGATAACTTAATTACCTTATTGATAAACCTGATTGAGGGTGAAGAGAGTATTTTTAATCTCAGGTACGCCATTATCCCAACATCAAACGCAAAGGCAGCTTCTGCTAAAATTACCAGAACTCTCAACCCACGTGGGACCACGGCCGCTGACCCCAGAGAGATTTCATTCTCATGAGTGCGCTCACATGACCGTTAGTGACGAGCGCAGGACCGCGGTTGAGTTTGCTTTCCATGGCAGAAATGGACCTGGCCAATGCCAGTATGCTAACTGGAGAAACATCTGGAAGATTTCCCCTCCAGTTTGACTGCACATTGTCCTATAAACCAGTCATCTCTTTAGAAGATGAAAAGGCATTTAATTGAATGGAAACAGCAATTTTCTGCTCTTAATTTGGATTGGGCAGCAGTATAGTATAATGGGTAAGAAACTGGTCGTAAACATAATGGTCACAGGTTCGATTCCCGGTTGGGACACTGCCGTTGTACCCTTGAGCAAGGTACTTAACCTGCATTGATTCAGTATATATCCAGCTGTATAAATTGATGTAATAAAAATCCTATGTAAAAAGTTGTGTAAGGGATAAGAGCGTTTGCTAAATGCCTGTAATGTAATGATTGGGTTATCCACCAAAATTTGACAGTATGTAACATTTTCTGACATTTGATTTCATATAATCTTCTTCCCAGGATTCGGCAGTGCTGGTAGAGAAGGGGAAAGCTGCCAGTTCCCCACCCAGTTTCAAGCCTCCAGCACTGGCACAGAGCCTCCAGCACTGGGACACAGCCTCCAGCACTGGCACAGACCCTCCAACACAGGCACAGAGCCTCCAACACAGGCACAGAGCCTCCAACACTGGCACAGAGCCTCCAACACTGGCACAGAGCCTCCAACACTGGCACAGAGCCTCCAACACAGGCAAACAGCCTCCAACACTGGCACAGAGCCTCTAACACTGGCACACAGCCTCCAACACTGGCACACAGCCTCCAACACCTGCAGAGCCTCCAACACTGGCACAGAGCCTCCAACACTGGCAAAGAGCCTCTAACACTGGCACAGAGCCTCCAACACCTGCAGAGCCTCCAGCACTGGCACAGAGCCTCCAACACTGGCACAGAGCCTCTAACACTGGCACAGAGCCCCCTCTGCTGGTCCTGCCCCCACTGGACCCACAGTCTCCTCTGCTGGCCCTGTCCCCTCCGGACCCTTCACCAGGCAGACAGGCTCCTGGGACTACAAGGTGAGCCGCCAAACCTGGGCTTTTCTGTAAGGATGAACCGGTGCGTCCACCCAATTTAACCCAGGACTCTCTGAGAGGTGCACACACCCACAGATCCGTCCCGTTCTGGAGCACAACACAACCAACCCACTCCCCTGTATTTTATCAATCCTTGCTACCTTTCCTAGTATGGAGGTTGAACTGGTCAATAACGTGAAATTGATCCATCCTTGTATCCTCGGTCCTTGCCTAAGCTGTAAATTGATTGAGGTCTGCTATCTCCAAACACCTTCCAACCCGTTGAATGCTTAATTGAGAAAGCTAGGTCTTCAAAAATACCTGAAATGGACATTTGGAATCATGTGTTGTCAACGTGTTGTCAATGGGTGCATTCTAGTCACTTAGTTTAACCTACTTAGACAGCAAATTATTATCCATAAACTGTAATTTGATTATTTTGGCAAAAATTGTAATCCACAACAGAAAATTCATAAAAACCATACCTTTGTTTTTTGGTTAAGGCACCATGCTGTGGTGCATGGATGAGTCCCTCGATCCTGACTGTGCAGACTGTGCCAGTGCAGACTGAGCCAGTGCTGACTGTGCCAGTGCAGACAGTGGCCAGTGCAGACTGAGCCAGTGCTGACTGTGCCAGTGCAGACTGAGCCAGTGCAGACTGAGCCAGTGCAGACTGTGCCAGTGCAGACTGAGCCAGTGCTGACTGTGCCAGTGCAGACTGTGCCAGTGCAGACTGTGCCAGTGCAGACTGAGCCAGTGCTGACTGTGCCAGTGCAGACTGTGCCAGTGCAGACTGTGCCAGTGCAGACTGAGCCAGTGCAGACTGAGCCAGTGCAGACTGTGCCAGTGCAGACTGTGGTCAGAGGCTCTAAAGCAGTGGTCTCCAACCATGGTCCTGGAGAGCTACAGGGTCTGCTGGTTTTCATAGTGACTCTGCACTTCATGAATCAATTAGAGCAGTTGATTACACAGTTAACTCAACTCACCTGGTGTCTTGGGTCTCAATTGGGTGCTGATTTTAAGGTGAAAACAAAAACCAGCAGACCCTGCAGCTCTCCAGGACCAGGGTTGGAGATCACTGCTTAAAGGGTGGCGTGTAATTGGCTGGTGTCTGGCCCAGGGTACGGGTGGAGTCAGCCTCTTAGAGGCTCGCGTTTCCTCGCTATCGAGCGCTCGTAGCCTGCGTGCTAAAGCTGCGTATGAAAGGTCCAGCGCCCACGCAGCGTCGGGAGAGCGCAGACATCCATGGTCCTCCTCCGACTGCGTGAGCATCGCGGTAGTCTGGGAAAGCAGCAGCTGGTGACGCCACGCATTTCGGAGGGGGACCGGACGTCTGCGCTCTCCTGAGGCCCCGTGTCGCTGGAACGAAGCGAGCGGTGGTCGCCCATAATTACACCTTCAACATTGGTGAGGAACTGCATATTTATACATAAATTTATGTATGAATTATAGACTAATTCAATTAGATGAATTAGTCACAGGTCTTCACAGAACGCTTCATGAGTTTTAAAAAAAATGCAAATAAACACAGCATGAAGATTCCATTTGTGCTTTAAGTTTTATTAAACATGCTACTGTATGTTTGTGCTTGAATCAATACATGTGCTAAATTATACTTGCCTATTAGCAAGTTAGGCATATCTAAAAAATTAATCCTGAGTATATTTGACCAAGAAGAAAGACAAAAAAATTATTTCAATGGTCAGAAACATCTTAAGACAAGACAACAAATGTTCTTGATACACACAACATGCATGAAATGGAAAAATGGGGAATATTTAATAGCCACGCCTTGTAGTCAATGCGACTAATGCTGTAATTCAATTTTAATGAAGAAAACTTACATTTCAATTCCTTTCCCCTTCAATATATTCCCCTTCTGCAACTACACACCGCTGCATTCTGGACTTCCACTGATCAAAGCAGTGCAGTAGGCCTTCTTCCGTTAGTTGTCTCAGAAGCTCCGTCATTTTCTTCTTCACTTCTGGAGCAGACTCAAAACGGGTTCCCTTGGGTGCAGACTTGATTTTAGGGAAAATAAAAAAGTTGCATGGTGCTCGATCAGGTGAACAGGGAGGGTGGTCAAGTACTTTTCCCTAAGGGAACCCGTTTCGAGTCTGCTCCAGAAGTGAAGAAGAAAATGAAAAAAAAAGCTTCTGAGACAACTAACGGAAGAAGACCTACTGCATTGCTTTGATCAGTGGAAGACCAGAATGCAGCGGTGTGTAGTTGCAGAAGGGGAATATATTGAAGGGGAAAGGAATTGAAATGTAAGTTTTCTTCATTAAAATTGAATTACAGCATTAGTCTCATTATTTAAAAGCCACACCTCGTATATGCGGAATGTCGCACAACGTTTAAATAGCAATTATATACAAACTTGGCATCTTCATTAAAAATGGCTAAACCCATATTTACCCTGTGCAGAAAGATGGCTTACAGTTGCGCACAATAAAAATCTATATAAAAGAGAAAAAAAACAAAAATATTGAAAACTATTTAAAACTAATTAACTTTCAGCATGAGAGAGAACCTAATCTCTTCACAAGAGAAACATAGTCCAGCTTTAGGTTGATTAATATACTTTGGGTGACATTTTGAAGCTACCCATAGCTTTAGAGAGAGACCATTTGGAGTTATTGTCAGCACTTTGCATGCAGATTTCTCTCTTCCCACACACACTCGCATGCACTCTAACACCATCTTACCCTCATTTTATACGCTTTAAAATGGAGTTGAAATAGTGAGGTCACAGCTTGACGCTGTGTATATTTGTGATGACGCAGGCGTCCTTGTTGGGCTGGGACAGGGAGCCCTTCCTCCAATAGCACTGCTTCTTCTGGTACCGCTCCCCCCAGTGGCATTCCAGGAAAGGCCCCCAGTCCTCAGTGCAGGAGCAAGCTGTTTTAACACGCTGAAAAACACAGGGCTGTCACTGGGTTACCGTCACTGGGTTACCATCACTAAGCTACTGTCACTAGGCTATTGTCACTGGGTTACCATCACTAGGCTACTGTCACTAGGCTATTGTCACTGGGTTACCGTCACAAGGTTACCATCACTAAGCTACTGTCACTAGGCTATTGTCACTGGGTTACCATCACTGGGCTATCACTGGGTCATTGTCACTAGGCTACTGTCACTGTCACTAGGCTATCGTCACTGTGTTACCGTCACTAGGTCACCTTCACTAGGCTACTGTACAGCCCTAGTGAGGTATAAGAGGTATTGTTTTCTATTGGCTACTTGGGGCTGTTTAAGGGAGCTACCAGGTAAAGGGCCAATCACAGACCACCTCCCTGCTGTTTTTCAAATCCTCAGTAGAAACAACTGAACAGTTTTCCTGGTTTTATTTTCTTCACCCTTGCACTACACCCTCTAACTCTTCTGAAATCACGTTTTTTGTGTGAGAGTCACTCAGGATGTGTGACAAGGTGAAGCAGGTGTGAGAAGGTGGAGCAGGTGGAGAAGGTATGAAACCTAAAAAAGGGGTTTTAGGTGCTGGGTTGGCTTACCTGCCACAGGCTGCCCTTGGCCTGCAGCACCTTCCAGACTGCGCAGACGGGGATCCAGACCAGGCAGAAGGCCGTCATGCACCAGCCCAGGGACACGCCCCACGGGGGGTACGCCACGGAGCCGTAGGTGGGGATGGAGAAGGTCAGCAGGGACCAGGCCAGGATGACCTGAGAGAAAAAACAGGACTGAACCGAGTGCGATTAGCAACCTAGAGAGCACCTATTACACCTGCCCTTCACTGGTCTAAGCATCCTACTGCAGTGAGCAGTGTATGCTGCTGCACGTCCTGCTGCAGTGTGCAGGGCTGCACTTCCTGCTGCAGTGTGCAGGGCTGCACTTCCTGCTGCAGTGCGCAGGGCTGCACTTCCTGCTGCAGTGCGCAGGGCTGCACTTCCTGCTGCAGTGCGCATTCCAAACATCATCTCACACAGCTCTTAACTTTGTCCTAAACAAGACCAAAAAGGTATTCCTGTGGACTTAATAAAACAACAAAGACTCACTATGAGGACGCAGGGAGAAATGAAGAACCAGCACGACCTCCACCAGAGCCAGAACCACGAGGTCTTCTTTCCAATCATCATCTCAATGTCTTTGATGAACCGGTTCCCTCCTGCGGTCACACTGCGTGTTAACCATGCTGTGTTGAGCTCACAACAGGGACAGTATGAGAGCGCATTTCAACATAATCACATGGCAAACAGCAGATACTCACCGTAGATATAGCACAGGCCAAAGAGCTCCAGTATTGCGGCAACAAGAAGAACCCACCCGCCACAGAAATGATCCATCAGTGTTACCCAGTATATTCCTGACTGAGAGAGTAGCAGCTTACAGTCACACAAAGCTAGCATCTAAAAATACAATCTGAAAGATTTCAAAATGAGGAAACATGTATTTTGTATTTCGGTACACATACAGCATGTGGCATTACTTGCACTGAAATAAATGTGTTAGAATTGAAATGAATAAAAGCCTGCTCCCTCTGATGACCTACTCTAGTGACGCAGGGCAGGCCCAGAAGGAAGAGGACCATGCAGGTCACCACAGTCAGCTGGCTCCCTTTGGACTTGAACACACTGGGGAAAGTGTCCTGCAGCGAGGTGGTGATGACTTCTGTGGAACAGGAAATGGCAAATCAGAAGGCTGAGGCAAAGGAAAACAGTCTGCGCAGAGGTCAGCGCTAAAGTAACGCCTGGGGAGTCCACTGACCGATGCTGGCAAACTGAGAGTCCAGGCCAAGGGTCAGCAGCATGAAGAAGAAGAGGATGGACCACAGCGGAGACACCGGCAGTTTGGAGAGAGCATCAGGGTAGGCGATGAAAGCCAAACCAAACCCTGCAGTGAGTAAAAAGATTAGAACCTTTACAACACATTTACACAACATTTACACCACAGTTACACAATTTACAACACATTTACACAACATTTACACCACAGTTACACAATTTACACAACATTTACACCACAGTAACACCATTTACAACACATTTACATAACATTTACACCACAGTTACACCATTTACAACACATTTACACCACATTTATACAACATTTGTCTCCTGAGTGAAAATTAAAATATAAGACGGAAATAATCATATGCCAATGCACAAAAATACACCAGGATTTTCTTTATGCTTTGCAGGGAAATCGAGGATTTTTCTGCAAAACAGCCTGTCTGCTTCAATTTGTGGGTGCAAATTTGAAAACCAATGCTCTATGTCCGTGCTTGTACATGCAGGAAAGCATTATGCATGAGAATATTGGAATGAAGAGTAAATTTAACATTTTACACACATTATCACGCATTACTTCATTAGCATTCAAGCAGTTTAGAAAAAGCTTCTTTCAGTGACTTATACCCTCTAAAACAAGCAGGGTGTTCTGCTGTTGCTAAGCGCTGTGTAACGGGTGGGTGAACAGTGGGCGCAGTGGGCATACCGGCCTGGGCGACCTCTGACACCGGCTTCCCAGACACATGAGCCATGTGACCCAGGATGGAGAAGATGGCGAAGCCAGCGAAGACGCTGGTGCCACAGTTGGTCAGGCACACGATGATGGAGTCCTTGTAGCAGTTGTTCTCAAACTTGTTGTAGGATGCCAGGGTCATGACGCCACCCCACGCAATGGACAGGGAGTAGAAGATCTGAGCAGCTGCATCTTTCCACACCTGAAGCACAGAAACCTGCTCTTTCACCGGAGGAATGCGGAAATACCAGTTCAAGTGTGGAGTGTTTGAATATGCTGTCTGGGTGGGGTGTGCGAGTATGCAGTTTGAGGGGGGGGGGGGGGGGGGGGGTGAGTATGCTGTTTGGGGGGGGGGGGGGTGTTTGAGTATGCTGTTTGAGGGGGTGTTTTTTAAACATGTTTACCTCTGCTTCGGCGAGCTTGGTCAGGTTAGACTGGGTGCCGATGTAATACTCGATCCCCTCTCTGGACCCCTCCAGAGTGACTCCTCGGATCAGCAGGATCAGGAGGACCACGTAGGGGAAGGTGGCCGTGAAGTACACCACCTGGGAGTGGAGACTGAACGTCAGTAATACTGAACACGCAGGGGCAGGAGACTGAACGTTAGTAATACTGAACACGCAGAGACTGAACGTCAGTAAGACTGAACATGCAGAGACTGAACGTCAGTAATACTGAACACGCAGGGGCAGGAGACTGAACGCCAGTAAGACTGAACACACAGAGGAGACTGAACATCAGTAAGACTGAACACACAGAGACTGAACGTCAGTAATACGGAACACGCAGAGACTGAACGCCAGTAATGCTGAACATGCAGGAGAGACTGAACGCCAGTAACACTGAACACGCAGGAGAGACTGAACGCCAGTAACACTGAACACGCAGGAGAGACTGAACGCCAGTAACACTGAACACGCAGGAGAGACTGAACGCCAGTAACACTGAACACGCAGGAGAGACTGAACGCCAGTAACACTGAACACGCAGGAGAGACTGAACGCCAGTAAGACTGAACATGCAGGAGAGACTGAACGCCAGTAAGACTGAACATGCAGGAGAGACTGAACGCCAGTAAGACTGAACATGCAGGAGAGACTGCACGCCAGTAAGACTGAACACGCAGAGACTGAACGCCAGTAAGACTGAACCCCTAAATCACCCATCATTTTAAAGATTGTACTTCTGTTGAAAATCTAAATTGACATTGTATTTTTGGACATGTGCCTTGCCTTCTTTTGCCAGAGCCAAACACAGCAAGCTGGCAGCTAAGTATGGGTTAAGCAAGCTCTGCCCCAGGACTCACCGGCCAAACTCACCTTCCCTGAGGACTTGATGCCTTTGAAGAGAGAAGCCCCAATCAGCAGCCAGCCCAGAAGCAGAGACAGGGCCAGGTACCACACCACCTCCCCCGCCTCCTCCATGCCCTCCGAGCGCTGCAGCGCCACCAAGCTGAGCAAACATGGAGCAGTCAGTCCTGACCCCCCCAGTACAGACATGGAGCAGTCAGTCCTGACCCCCCCCCAGTACAGACATGGAGCAGTCAGTCCTGACCCCCCCCCCCCCCCCCCCCCCCCCAAGTACAGACATGGAGCAGTCAGTCCTGACCCCCCCCAGTACAGACATGGAGCAGTCAGTCCTGACCCCCTCCCCCCCCCCAGTACAGACATGGAGCAGTCAGTCCTGACCCCCCCCCCCCCCCAGTACAGACATGGATCAGCCAGTCCTGACCCCCTCCCCCCCCCAGTACAGACATGGATCAGCCTGTCCTGACCCCCGCCCCCCCCCCAGTACAGACATGGAGCAGTCAGTCCTGACCCCCCCCAGTACAGACATGGAGCAGTCAGTCCTGACCCCCCCTGTATGGCTCCAGGTAACAGCAGTTCAGCGTTCCTGTTCACATGTCATCCATGTATTGGCCTTAAGAGGAGCAACTGGTCTACACCATCATGGCATGCATAAATCATATGCTCAACAGAACACCTTATCAAGAATGATACACAACTAATATATAATACTGTATGTCCACATTTATACAGTAGAGCTCAATATCTGTAAGGGAAGCATGCTATGGAACGACTGACCATGTCATTCGGTGATTTCAAAGACAGGAAACCCATAGATAATCAATCCATGGTAAAATATAACACCTGCGTTATCAGTGACCTCCCAGGAAGGAAAAGGACTTACTCCCAATACTGCTCACTGGGGCTCTGCATCGGTATGGATACGATGTCTGCTGCAGGGCAGGTTTCATTGTTGTCTGTTAACCAGGTGGCGTTCACCATCGTGGCAGTCCCATTCTCAGAGGTGACATTGCAGAACTCTAAGCAGGCACACAGAAAGCACGGCCTGTTTGTACTGAGGCGGGTCACTGTAGGTTAGCAACCAATGTCCTGTAAGCCAGCTTCACAGGTTGGTAAATATTGACATTGTTTAAAAATGTAAAAGCAAAGTTCAGGTTTAGGGTGAAGAAACTGTCCATCACAGCCTGTCATTAAGAACTGGAGCTTTTTTAATTCACAGGGAAACTAATCTGGGTGCTTAACTGTGTTTTGTTCATAAGATCTGCTCTGCCAGCACTGTGCCTGTTCCTGTGTTACCCGTAATTATGAGATTCGATTACAGCAGACCTGGTCTACAGTTCCTCTTACTCACCTGGTATGATTATAGCTTTCAGAGTACTGTGCGTCACCTCTACATTACCAACCAATCACAATACATTCCAAAGAATAAAAAATACATATCAGCTTTTTCATTCAGACATTCAGTGTCACAGTTATGTCACTAAGTTCACATGCAGCAATTGCGCAGTAACAATAAATTGCGCATTAATTACAAAGAGATCTTATCTTATTTTTGACAGTTCCACCTTAAACTGCACTCCCAGAGAATTGTGTGACAGTGCGTAGGAAACAGGGGACAGTGTGTAGTGAGCAGGGGACAGTGCGTAGTGAATGGGGGACAGACCTTTAGGAGTGACAGTGCGTAGTGAGCGGGGGACAGTGCGTAGTGAACGGGGGACAGTGCGTAGTGAACAGGGGACAGACCTTTAGGAGGGACAGTGCGTAGTGAACAGGGAACAGACCTTTAGGAGGGACAGTGCGTAGTGAACGGGGGACAGACCTTTAGGAGTGAGAGTGCGTAGTGAGCGGGGGACAGTGCGTAGTGAACGAGGGACAGTGCGTAGTGAGCGGGGGACAGTGCGTAGTGAACGGGGGACAGTGCGTAGTGAACGGGGGACAGACCTTTAGGAGGGACAGTGCGTAGTGAACAGGGGACAGACCTTTAGGAGGGACAGTGCGTAGTGAACGGGGGACAGACCTTTAGGAGTGACGGTGCGTAGTGAACGGGGGACAGTGTGTAGTGAATGGGGGACAGTGCGTAGTGAACAGGGGACAGTGCGTAGTGAATGGGGGACAGTGCGTAGTGAACAGGGGACAGTGCGTAGTGAACGGGGGACAGACCTTTAGGAGTGACGGTGCGTAGTGAACGGGGGACAGTGCGTAGTGAACAGGGGACAGTGCGTAGTGAATGGGGGACAGTGCGTAGTGAACGGGGGACAGTGCGTAGTGAACAGGGGACAGTGCGTAGTGAACAGGGGACAGACCTTTAGGAGGGACAGTGCGTAGTGAACGGGGGACAGTGTGTAGTGAATGGGGGACAGTGCGTAGTGAACAGGGGACAGACTTTTAGGAGGGACAGTGCGTAGTGAACGGGGGACAGTGTAGTGAACGGGGGACAGTGTGTAGTGAACAGGGGACAGTGCGTAGTGAACGGGGGACAGACCTTTAGGAGTGACGGTGCGTAGTGAACGGGGGACAGTGTGTAGTGAATGGGGGACAGTGCGTAGTGAACGGGGGACAGTGTGTAGTGAACAGGGGACAGTGCGTAGTGAACAGGGGACAGACCTTTAGGAGTGACAGTGCGTAGTGAACGGGGGACAGTGCGTAGTGAATGGGGGACAGTGCGTAGTGAACGGGGGACAGTGTGTAGTGAACAGGGGACAGTGCGTAGTGAACAGGGGACAGACCTTTAGGAGTGACAGTGCGTAGTGAACGGGGGACAGTGCGTAGTGAACAGGGGACAGACCTTTAGGAGTGACGGTGCGTAGTGAACGGGGGACAGTGTGTAGTGAATGGGGGACAGTGCGTAGTGAACGGGGGACAGTGTGTAGTGAACAGGGGACAGTGCGTAGTGAACAGGGGACAGACCTTTAGGAGTGACAGTGCGTAGTGAACGGGGGACAGTGCGTAGTGAACAGGGGACAGTGCGTAGTGATCAGGGGACAGACCTTTAGGAGGGACAGTGCGTAGTGAATGGGGGACAGTGCGTAGTGAACAGGGGACAGACTTTTAGGAGGGACAGTGCGTAGTGAGCAGGGGACAGACCTTTAGGAGTGACACCGCAGTTTGCGTCTGACCAGGAGAAGCAGCCGCTCCAGGGCAGGGGCGACTGGAAGGACGCACACAGATAGTAAATGCTGTACGCCACAATGACGTTGTAGTAGATTGCCACCAGAGTGCTGACCAGCACCATCGTTACCCCCACACCTGCAAAAATATAAAAGCATATTGACATTATTAACATTGTTTACAATTACACTGATTCATATTTACATTCAGACTTTGCTTAAACACCACATAATATTGACAGTGATTTGAGCCTTGAATTTTAGACTGAAAAAAAAAAAACCAGATTGCGAAATAACTACTCAGGTGACCTACTGGAGTCAATGGAAAAGCAGTAACTTAGCTAAGGTTTTAACCCCAGAAACTTAATTGGATTATTGATAGATTACATGGCAGCTAACTTGCTTTCCTTCAAACCAGGGGCTGGGATCCAATAGAAAACACCATGTGTACTGCATGATGAAAAGCAAGCACATTCAGCAAGCAGCATGTCACTGTCAGTGGTCTTTAGATGTATTTCAGACAAATAAAAACAGCTCCACACAAGTAGCACATAGCATGTGTGGACCCAGTGACCCCTGTTGCTCTGCTATAAATACCAAATAAATACTTCCTTCAAGGACAATCCTGAGACAAGATGCTAAACGATGTTATGAGCATGTAGTAAAAAGGTGCTGATCATCCTTCAGCACACAAACTGCCTTTAATAGGGACAATTGCAATATAGATCTCACACTTTCAACTTCCAAATAATAAACTAGGAATTTACACATTGGTTACCCATTACAATCACTTGGTGGACACTTTAATCCACTGGGACCTCCCCATTACATTCATTTGTGAAATGGAATTTTCCAGAGCATGCATGTTGAGGAAGGGCATCTGAAAGGCTGCTTACAAATGTTCCGGGAAAACTGATCAGCAGCTCAGCTTAAAATTATCCACTAAAATGAGCAGCATATGCAACCCTGCATACGTGTGTGTGTGTGTGTGTGAGAGAGAGAGAGTGTGTGTGTTAGTGTGCGCATGTGTGTGTGTGTAAAAGTGTTTTGATGAGTGCGTAGAGATTGCAATATACAGTGTACTATATGTAAAATACCTGCGGATTGGGTGGGCCAGTATCAGTATTATTCAATAGATTTTTAAGCATTTTCCAAACTAACATCTCCCATCAAACCAGGAGGCATTGCAATAAGCTGGCCTCAGCTTCAGGCCTCAGCTGCAGACAGACCTTGCAGAATTGGCACCACTTTCCACACCGTGATGGGGCCTTGGCTGGAGAACTGGCCTAAGGAACACTCCATGAAGAAGAGGGGGATGCCAGCCACCGCCAGCATGATGAAGTACGGGATGAGGAAGGCTCCTAGAGAGGAAGAGGAGGACATGGAAGCAGAGGGAAATGTGGGTTTTTAATGTGCCGTCGTACAGAGATATTTACATTTTGAAACCAGGGTCAAGTAGGTATCAATACATTACAGGCATTATCCAGAGCGAACGTACAAGAAAGTGTATAACCATAACCAGGTTATGGTTATAACCAGTATCAATAAGACAAATCATAAGCTGTCACTGCATTATTAAGTGCACAAACAGTGTTCTTGAATCATTGTTGACTTTATTCTAACTTTACCACTAAGATTGCCAGAATTATATTTGTCTGAAGCATACAATAAGCATGTTGAATGGCCATTGAAATTCAGTTGCGCAATATCCTTTATTTTACACCAATTTGATTGTTTAAGGGAGACATGTTTGCTGTGGTGCACACTGTAAAGTATTTGCACGCACGCACAGAGGAAATCGCATTATCGCGGTATTGCTCAGACTGAGACGTTTGACGTAATGAGCTCAAGTGCAAAAATACGCAGCGACTCGTTACCTCCTCCATTTTTGTACGTCAAATACGGGAATCGCCACACGTTTCCAAGGCCGACGGCGTATCCGACCATGGACAACATATACTCCCTCTTATTGGCCCAGTTTCCTCTCTCCAGGTTCTCATCCGTACTGCTGACAGGAGGGTCGGGCCCCTCAGAAACATCCTTATCCTAAAAAATGGCACAGAGTGGCTTTTCAGTATAACATTAATAGTAATATAACTGCACAAATCTACTTGCTTTGTTTCGCTTGATCAAATAATGAGTTAAAATGCCAAACGAATAGAACAGTAACATTCCATTTGTGATCACGTACTAGAATACCCGCATACGGTGTGAACTGGCCTTTCCTGTGCATGTGCGACACGCACAGCAGTCAAATAGGCGATTCTCCCCCCCAAAACTGTCCGGCGTAGAGCCACTTTTCACCAGTCGTGGAATCGGAGTGGTCCCGCCGCCCAGCGAACACACCAGAAACGGGTTTCCACGGAGTTTGAGAAAAGCCAAGGCGCTTGTTCTTCTATCAATGTCGTGGTTTCAAGTCGGGTCATTTTGACTGTGGTTACATAATACATGTACGCCTATTAATTTACCAGTAGAACATATGGGGGAAGAAAGGTGGTAATAATTCTAGGGTCCCAAAGCCGGGGGAGGAGGGTGTGTGTTCCCGCGTATGTTCTGCTGGTAAATTAGTATGCCTGCATGCATATACATGACATCATATGACATCAGTGCCGTCCCCACTTAGGACGCCACTTAGTCAGTATGACCTGGCCAGGGTAGCCTAAAAGCGTGATATATAATAACCAGGCAGAGGTGGAAAGTCCAGGGGTCAAAAGCTCCTGCAGTGTGTTTCTCCCACTTATGAACTCGGCCAGCTGATTTCACTAATTAACCCTAACCATAACCAGGTCTCCCTCCTGGCTGAAGAAGTGTGCCAATTAGCAAATCCAGGTGATTGGAACAAAATGCTGGGAGGACTTTCACTTTCTGATCATGAATTTTCCACGTCTGTAACCAGGTAAGAGCAAAATAAGGTAAATGATGTGAAAAATCCAGGTTCAGAAAGTTAGTCCTCCCAGCATTTTGTTCCAATCACATGGATTTGCTAATTAGCTAAATTCTTCACCCAAGACGTACCATTAATTAGTGAAGTCAGCTGGCTGTGTTCATGGGTGCAAGAAACATATGGCGGGACTTTTACTTTCTGACCGTTGGACTTTCCACCTTTGATGATGCCTGAACCGATCTGATGATTAAAATACTTAATCTGCATCGACTGTGTATTTTCGAGTATATACATAAACAATTTTAGTCTAGAAACGACAACCTCGGTGAAACATGTCATTGTACACGCTATCGTTTCCGTTTAACTTAATTCACCCCGTTGCTTATGTTCCTATTACAATATATGGGTCAGTAGGATATTATCTCTTCGCGTCCTCTACGATTCCGCGTGCCAGAAAAATTTCCAGGCGGAAAATAGGCTGCGCTCCGTGTCCGCGAGCCTCTCCGCTACTGATAAGAGCGTTATCAGCCAGTTAAAGCGAGTTGTGATCGACAGACTATAGATTGGTTTGTAACTCATAATGCTGGGGACTTATCGTGAAATAAGTTATAACAAAGAGGAATATAAGCGCCGAGGCATCTTAACGTGGAATATGACGAATTCCTATACACCATTTCACTTATTGACCGGGATTTTCTTACTGATGATTTATTCATACGGGACAGCAGAAATCTTCTTACCGTTTCGTTTGCGTTGGAGTTTCTAAATATAAAACCCTTGAAGTAATCCAAACTGTATTTCTTCATTTTGCGATGGGCCCGCAGAAACGGAGGTATTCTCAGTCATTCATACACCTGTAGTCTGCAGTTGAGGTGGTATGCCACCCTTGACTTCTTTTTAACCCAGCCCCCTCCTTTCTGATCAGTACTTCCTTGTCATTGGGTGCGAACCATGACAGTGGAATTTTGAAGTTAAAAAAAGTTGTTGAATTTAACAGGTGAAATTATTTTCTTTCACTTATCTAATCCTGAAAACTGTTTTGCTTAATAATGTAGATTGGAAAAAAGAAAAAGAAAACCGTCAAAATCACGTTATTTTCAAACAAAATGTTGAGAGGAGATCCTCGTTTCTTCCTGCCTGTTTTTAACAAGGGAGTCATTTATACCGAGAAAAACGATGTTAAGGTTAATATGAAGTCATCACAGAAATTGTGGTTCAGCCTGCTGAGTAATACGATTTTTGGGTTGTTCGACCCACTAACCTTATAATTACAGTCAGGCACGACAATGATGTGTGTACAGTGTAGGTCAGCACGTTTGGACAGTGGGCTATGACGCCAGACGGAGTATTTTTTGGATGTGATGAATGGTATTACAAATCCTGACAGGTAAACCTGCTACATTTAGACCAAACTGATGCAACATTTGGTTATCCTACTTATTTCACCATTTTTAAAAGTTTGTTTATTTGATGTGATCTGAAGGATGAGCTATTATTAGCTAGCAGACAAAGGGCCTTTTGTTTGTGAGGGTACACACGTGACGGATGATGGCGTCCTGGTCCCTGTACCTGAAGGAAAAGGTTACTCCTGTATTCAGAAACATTGTCAGAAGAGAGTTTGTTTTTCGGTTTTGCAAGCAAGTTAATTTTAAACACCTACCGCATATCAATGTTTGAGGACGCCAGTGACAAAATATTTTAGGCCTACATATGTGTTGTCTAAATGCATTCATTCTCCAAAAATGAGAAAATTGTTATTTTTAATCATATATTTCATTCGAAGTATTTATTACACTCCACTAAAACTTTTTAAACACAGAATTAACTGTTTGAACAGTCTTTACCTGTGGTACCCGCATATTTTCTTCATCATGTTGCTTGCCTTGCTGTGATTTATTATTATTATTATTATTATTATTTATACTCCCGCCAAAATCTGTTCCAAAGGTCCGTTTGATACCTGTTTATGTGAAACGAACCGGACCAATACAATCTATAACAACCCAAACGGACCTAGTTCGGAACTCAAAAAGACTATTATATCTGAAAACGCACTTAGACTACGTGTTCCAATTCTCTATATAGGGTGGCCAAATTCTAAAATTAGAAACGTAAACCATTTGAAGGAAGGTTGCCCATTTCAGAGGTCTTTGAGTGTTCATCTCTGGTTTATGCATTATCATGGTTAGACAGGCCGAGTTTGCACGTTAACAGAGGTATGCCTAAATTTAATTTAAAAAAATTGTAAAATTTTTTAATTAAAAAAATTAAAAAAACCCTACATGCCAGCCAGACCCCTTCGTTCTGCTACCTCAGGACGCCTGGCAACTCATCCTCTTCGCACCTGCGCTTCCCGAACACGTCTCCTGTCAGTTCTGGCCCCACGATGGTGGAATGACCTCCCCGTGGAGGGACCCACTTCAAGCAACGACTTGAAGACTCACCTCTTCAGGCTGCACCTCTCCCCATCCCTCCCTACCTCCCTGTAATCTCTTAAATGACTAAGCTTAGGGTTGTAACTAGGTAGCTGCTTTCGTAGGTGACTTAGTTAATGCACCTGTCTTAACTACTGCTTGTATTTTTGCGTAGACTGCATTGTTGCTGTTCTCGTTTGGGCTAGTGTTAATCAGTTTAACCTTCAGGGTCCAAGTTGAACTATGCGGTTGTTCCCTGCACTTGGACCGGCACTTCTCTCTAGGGTTTTCGTCATACTTGTTCCTGGTTATGGTTATACACTTTGTTGTACGTCGCTCTGGATAAGAGCGTCTGCCAAATGCCTGTAATGTAATGTAATGTAATATGCTTCTTCTGAGCTTTACGATGAGCAGCTGTGGTGTTTGTGTTTCAAATTTTAGCCTTTACTGGAACTAGAACGACCACAACACATCTTTTGGGTTATAAAATATAGAATAGTCTAGCATCTCTCCTTTAAACGTTTTTGTATTGGTTGTTATGCAACTGAATAGTTGTATATGTATATGTGCAATATATATAATAGCCTACTTCATATTGGCACTTAAAAGTGTTATTTTACTATTTAAATGCTATTTTATCTTCCTGCACGTCCTACAACACGCCTAAAAAAACAACAGATGTGTTATTTTTGCGATGGTAGGCGATTACATGGTGAAATTAGTTGATGCAAACGCTTAGGTGTCTCTTGGCCGTTGTCGACGGTGCAAAACTGCGATCGTTTTAGAGATCCGCATGATCAGTTTGGCTGTTGCTAGTGTATTTACACTGACGTCTGCACCCGACAGCTCAGAACTGGCTAAAAATACACGTTTCCGTCCAATTGAACCCTCATAATGATATAACATACTTCACGCCGAATGTTGAGCTACAAGAAGCACGTGATTTAAAAATATTTTTTAAAACTGCACAAGCATGATGTATACCAACCAGAGCATTGAAGCCTCCAGCCACCAGCTCTACATTACTGTGCAAATAATTGTTGGGCGACATGACCACATTCGCTAACCCATATTTATAGTAACATAATTAAGCTGGGCTTAAAGACCGCGAAGATTTGCGATTCTGTGTGCATCTGCATGTAGTGTGTACATTGTGTTATGAAAAAAGAGAAAAGCTATGATGTGATCACAGCAGGAAAATGATGGTAAAAATGAAAGAAGCACTGTGTTGTGAGTCAAGCATGCAGACATGACTGAGCAGCAATGGGCTAGTGCCGTTTAGCACCGCCGCTAGCACTATGATGAACACTGTCATCATGTAGGCCTATGCGAGACAAGAAACGAAAACGATTGTACTGGCAACAGTTAGGTTTTTCCAGTTTTTTACGTGACATATGTGGGCGCATAACATGTTTCTTTCCACATTAATGCTAGCTTTCAGAAAATAATCAATATGGATAATTCCTGGTTTAGTTTAGATGTTTACGTATCAGGTCTGTATCTATGAGAGTGGAGTAGGGCGCTGTTGTGTTTGAACCATGTAAGCACTCGCAGTAACGTTGTGTTTTCTCAATGCACTTCATTCAGATTTTATCTTGGTCCATATCGCAGTTAATCGGCACGGTTTTCATGCAGGAGCACGGAAGAAAGGCTGAGAAGAAAAGTAATTGAACTGGCTTGTCAACACTACGCATCCCCTGTCAAAGTGGCGAGGCAGGTTTGCTCATTGAAAGAAGCAAATATTGAGAAAGGGATGAAACGGTTCCTAAGAGCTTCGCAGTGAGTATAGTTGATAGTCTTTTTCATATTGTTATCTTGCTGATAACAGTTCACTCGATCCTGGAATGTCCGTTTGAGTAGTTCTGACAAAGCTGTGTCCACCATTCAATAGCGTTTAAGAGATTATTGCTTATATTGGGTGGGGAGGGGGTGGGGCCTTTCCTCCATACAGAATCTACATTTTTCAAATCCTTTGGTCTGCACTTGTGGACTGCCCTGTTCAATCCAGATCACTCATTTAGATTTGGTTTAAGTCTGGAGGCTCACATGGCCATTGCAAGACACTAACTTTGTGGTCAGTTTACCATTTTACTGAGTTGATGTTGAGGTGTTGTTGGGATGATTGTCTTGTGGAATGGTGAATTTCTGCCTGTTTTAACTCTCTGGTTTGTGTCTGGGAGGGGGCGGATGTGTTGGACACTAGGTTGTTAGCCAGTGGGCTAGTTAGCGATACATTGGCCCTTCCCAGGGAGGCATGAGGTTCCCCTGTGTTAGTCAGTCAGTTCTAATAGGATATTTCTGCTGCCAATCAATGCACAAACACTGTGATTGGAATACAAATCTCTGGCTCAGCCCCTCTTTAATCGCTCATGATTTAATCGCTCATGATTCTCACGTGTGCACACATACTGTAGGGTTCGTTTATTATCTCCCTGAGGCCCACTGAGCACTAGAGAGCGCTCTCCAGCCATTCGGAAGTTCAGAACGTTCGGAGTGCTCTCCAGCCGTTCGGAAGTTCAGAGCGTTTGGAGTGCTCTCCAGCCGTTCGGAAGTTCAGAGCGTTCGGAGTGCTCTCCAGCCGTTCGGAAGTTCAGAGCGTTTGGAGCGCTCGGTGTGTTGTAGTTTGGAAGTTCCGAGCACTATGCCTGCGATCACTTGCCACGCGCACGGATATAGGAGAGACTGATCGCTCCAATCTGAAGAGGTTATTGTGGTTTGTACATGAACAGATTCCCAAGCACTCTATGACACTTACACCATAGAGTGTTGAGATCAGAGCAGATTTGCAGGGTGAAGTTACGAAACCACCATTAATGATTCACCAGTCAGTTTGATCATTTGGGTCAAACCCTCTTTCAACCCTCTCATGAAGTGAACAGCTTTGCCAGCTGTGGGCTATTTCATGTTTTCTGCAGGTGTGTCCTGCTGCATTGACCTTGTATGAGGAACATTACAGGATCTGTGTCTTTGTTATATTATTGTATGCGCCTAACCCAGGACATATTACAGTGGCTAAGGTGGCCTCTAACGTCATGATCCCCCAGCAGGTACCCACATCTTTCTGACCACACCTGTCAGGTACGCTTTGGTGTCTGTATCTCCTTCCACAGGCACCGCAGTTCACTGCCCGAAACCCATCCCATCAGTCAGCTGACTAAAGGTGCTTCACTCTGGCTGGTGAGTGAGAAGCAGATAAACCATGATTACTGTTGCAATCCCATTTCCCTGGAAAGAACCGCTGGTTTGGGTGTCATCAACCAACCAGTAGAGGGCGCTCACTTCAAAGAAAACACAAGAGTCCGTGGAGCTTGTGTACAGAATGAGCTCAAGACATGAATTCATACAAGTGGTTGTGAGCATTTGTATGTGTACATGTGTTTGGGTGTTCATGAGCGTACATGAGTGAAATGAGATGAGCAGTGGTATCATTGTGTCTGAAACAGTTTACTTGAATGCAACTAGTATACTCAATAGTAGGCGAGTAAGCTGTTTCAGACACGGCCCAGGTGTGCGTTTAAAATAACTAGCACACACAGTGGGTCCCCAGGACCAGGGCTGAGAAGCACTGCATCTAAAACACTCATTCAGGCTTTCTATTTATGTGGTACACTGAAGAGAACCGACTTCATTTTCTTATCAAAATATTTATTTTTATCAAAAGAACCATAAAAAGTAGCCTATAGTTTATTCCCTAAATCTCTACCCAAATCCTAAGGCATTGTGGGTAATACTGTAGCATGCAGTAGATATGTATTCATCATTGGCTTTTGCAGCACAGTGCAGTCACAGCCTGACTTATTTCCTCTAGAGTTGAAGAACACATCGGGGAAGTACTGTCTCACAAAGAGGTTATAATTACACACTTTACAGAATAGCAAGGCCCTATATAACATGCTTCAGAAACACAAGCAAGGCCCTATATAACATGCTTCAGAAACACAAGCGAGGCCCTATATAACACACTTCAGAAACACAAGCAAGGCCCTATATAACATGCTTCAGAAACACAAGCAAGGCCCTATATAACATGCTTCAGAAACACAAGCAAGGCCCTACATAACATGTTTCAGAAACACAAGACTGCTCCCTGGCTTTCCCCACACTCTCCTGGGTACTCCATTAATAGGTAAGTAAGGCTAATGACATTGAGTTTTACACGGCAGTCAACCTCACGCATACCCAGATGTGTTATTGGACCAGTTCTCCTGGGTCCATTCTGAATAAATACTCACAGCATTGTTCACCTGCTAGTCCTGAGCTGACATATTCATACTGTGTAAAGCAGAAGGAGCTTTAGTGATTACTATACGCTGCTGGTGGGCAGTGAGTTATATCTACAGCCCTGTGTCCAGCCCCACCTGGCCTTTTACTGATGCCAGTGAGAGAGAGCAAATTAACCTGCTGCTGGAGCCACAGCAACTCCAGAGAAAAGTGGGAAACACGCTGAGCTGGGCTGAGCTGAGCTGAGCTGTGCTGAGCTGAGCTGAGCTGAGCTGAGCTGGGCTGGGCTGGGCTGAGCTGGGCTGGGTTGAGCTGGGGTGGGCTGGGCTGGGCTGGTCTGGGCTAGGCTGGGCTGAGCTGGGCTGAGCTGGTCTGGGCTAGGCTGGGCTGAGCTGGGCTGAGCTGGGCTGGGCTGGGCTGAGTTGGGCTGAGCTGGTCTGGGCTAGGCTGGGCTGAGCTGGGCTGAGCTGGTCTGGGCTAGGCTGAGTTGGGCTGAGCTGGTCTGGGCTAGGCTGGGCTGAGCTGGGCTGAGCTGGGCTGGGCTGGGCTGAGTTGGGCTGAGCTAGGCTGGGCTGAGCTGGACTGGGCTGGGCTGGGCTGAGCTGGGCTGGGCTGAGCTGAGCTGGGGGTCACAGAGCAGTTATTCACTGAACATTAGACTGGGGCTGGATAAATTCACACCTCATTTCCTAATAGAAATCCATAGAAAAAAACAGACACAATTTATACCCCAAAGAAAGAACTTAATGATCCTTATTTAAGGGACAGAAAACAACCCACTGGGATTTTCTCTTGACTAAAAGTACTGTTATCAAAGCCTTTGTTTCTTTTTCTGCCTTTTTTTTTTTTTTGTTACTCTTAACTTCTGTGAAAGTCAGATGGTCTCTGCGGTCTCGAATGCTGAGTCACAGAAGCAGGAATTCCTTGTGCGCCCTCTGCTGGTGGCTTGGCGCGACTACATCTCGATGGTGGCTGCGAGGCGGAGACAGAGAGCCGCTTCGGTTGGCAGGTCTTCCCGGCTGATCTCGTTCCCGTCCAGCCTCAGCACCTTCAGGTGCGAGAAGTGCACCATGTCCACCACACTGCACAGGCTGCCCAACGTGAACTCTGAGAAGACATTTAAGATTAATCGCAAAAAGGGAAACCCAAAACTTAATTTGATGTAAAAACAAATACGAGAAAACCTAAGAAGACTATATGAAACGGGTGACTTTTTAACCATGTTTTAAGCTTGATAACCTTGAAAAAAAGGGCCAGTCACATTAATACAGTTGGACTTTACATGTGAAAATATAAGGAATGTATTTTGTTGTTGTAAAAATATTTCACAGTTTGCAAGTTAAGAGATTATTACCAGTACATACAAGGAAAAAAAATTGTACAAATGCACAGGGCTGCAGTTATGCATTCTCAGACATAGGACAAAATTGAGATACATTATGTAACAAATTAAGAATAATTACATCCCGTATCCTGCCCCCCCCCCCCCCCCCCCCCCCCCCCCCCCCCGGCCCCAGGCCTTTGGACAAAGTGTCCCAGTTATCCGGCTCTACCTGTGGCCCAGCTTAAACTTCTATTCATGTGCAATCTTAACTTCTCCCAACAAACACCTTTGTGTGTCTGAAATTCTGAGTTACCTGCTCCTGTCCAAAACCAATTTCAGAGGTAGTTTTAAAGCTTTCAAAAGACAGTGTGTTTGGTTCAGGCAAATAAAATGTAATATTTCCATGCAATTGTGGAAATTTTTATTTCAATTTTCATGTTCAACAAGAAGACATTTCTGGATGCAGGAAATAATAGAAATCAAAATTTATCAGAGTAGAACATCTAAGAAGCAGACTTATGAGCAGATGTGTGCTATCAGATTTGCATTTTTAGAAATATCTATTTAGATTTGTTAAGATGATGCTGGTGACAACAGGAGTGCAAGAAACACATTCCTTAATTTGTTACATCATGCTGCTTTGTTTAAATCTCAGGGTATGATTGGTCGAAGCAAAGCCATCATTAGTGTAGTATGGACTTAACTAAACACAGCCTGTTAAACCACACCCTCTCCATTTGCCTTCTGGGAATTTTTTTGGCTGTTACTCCTCCCACCTGAGAAAGTACACTGTGTTTCAGACACACCCACTTCTGGCGTTTCCACTTTTAGAAGAAAGACCTTTTGATGTATTACCTCAGAGCAATAAAGTTTTTGGATAATAAATCAAATAAACACTTCTTTTCTGTATAGGCTCCAGCACCCCCCACGACCCTGCTCAGGATAAGCGGGTATAGATAATGGATGGATGGACGTCTTTTCTGTGTGCACTAGATGCAAGAGTACATTACCACGACTAAGTTAGGGTGAGTATGTAAGGGTGAGTAAGTTAGGGAGGGTATTCTAGGGTGAGTATGTTAGGGCGAGTATTCTAGGGTGAGTAAGTTAGGGTGAGTATGTAAGGGTGAGTATGTTAAGGTGAGTATGTTAGGGTGAGTATGTTAGGGTGAGTATGTTAGGGTGAGTATATTATGGTGAGTATGTTAGAGCGAGTAAGTTAGGGTGAGTATGATAGGATGAGTATGTTAGGGTGAGTATGTTAGGGTGAGTAAGTTAGAGCGAGTAAGTTAGGGTGAGTAAGTTAGAGCGAGTAAGTTAGGGTGAGTATGTTAGGGCGAGTATTCTAGGGTGAGTAATTTAGGGTGAGTATGATAGGGTAAGTATGTTAGGGTGAGTAAGTTAGAGCGAGTAAGTTAGGGTGAGTATGTAAGGGTGAGTAAGTTAGGGTGAGTATGATAGGGTGAGTATGTTAGGGTGAGTATGATAGGGTGAGTATGTTAGGGTGAGTAAGTTAGAGCGAGTATTCTAGGGTGAGTAAGTGAGGGTGAGTATGTTAGGGTGAGTATGTTAGGGTGAGTATGTTAGAGCGAGTATGTTAGGGCGAGTATGTTAAGGTGAGTATGTTAAGGTGAGTATGTTAAGGCGAGTATGTTAAGGTGAGTATGTTAGAGTGAGTATGTTAGAATGCATGGGATGGCAGCTGAAATTTGAGCACTTTTCCAGTTGAGAAACAATTATTCCTTGAAGAGTAAGGGACTGCATGGTCACTGTAGGACCAGGAATAGAAGCAGAGTAGAAGAACGATGGCAGGCACTTCATTTCTACAACTGCAATGGCATATAGGGATGTCCTGTGAGAATGAAGACCTAAAATAACAGAACATCCGACCCAACAATCATTTAAGCATTTTTGTGGTTATCTGATATACCCATTACAAGAATTTATGTGGGGGTTCATTTGCAGTATGCTGCTTCTGAACAAATGCAGATTTCCAGTTATATGTTTCAGGTTAAATGGTGACTTTGTAGTAGATGTTTATTAGGAAATGCCTCCCAGAGGACCGGCTGGCTGGATTACCTTTGATGTGATTGGCCTGCAGGTAGAGGTGCTCCAGGTTGGTGCTGACCGGGGGAATCCTCTCCAGCTTGTTGTAGGACAGGTCCAGCTCCACCAGGCCGCTGTTGTTGAAAGTGTTTGGGGGGATCCCGCCATCCGTCAGCAGGTTGTGGGCTATGCGCACGTACTGCAGCTTGACGAACTTATCCAGGAAGCCGGTGGGCAGCGCGTCAATGCTGTTGGACTCCAGGTAGAGCTGGTGCAGCATCTCCGGCAGGAGGTCCGGAACCTTCTTCAGCCTGTTGTTGCTGACGTCCAGCAGCGTCAGCGACTGCAGACCCTTCAGAGCCCCGCCCACATCCTGGATGCCGTTGTCGTTGAGGAGGAGCACGCTCAGTTTGGCCATCCCGTCGAAGGAGTTGGGCTGCACCTTGGATATTCGGTTGTGGTTCAGTCGCAGGTCCCGAAGTGACCTGGGCAGCTGTGCGGGCACACGGGACAGGTCGTTGTGGTACAGGTAGAGCCGGTCCAGGTCCTTCAGCTTGGCGAACACCTTCTTGCCGACCTTGTCGGAGCTGAGGCTGTTCTCGTGCATCATGATCCAGATGAGCCCGGTGGCGTTATCGAAGGCCCCGTCGGGGAGAGCGCTGATGTGGTTGTGCTGCAGGTAGAGGTACTTCATACGGGACGGGATGTAAGGGACCTGCTGGATGTTGCGGCTGTCGCAGTACATGGCGACGGGGAAGGTGGGGGGGCAGTCGCACTCCGCGGGGCAATCCCCCCCGGTGGTGTCAGCCTGCAGGGAGCCGTGCGCATACCCCCGGCTGCGCAGAGCCGACAGCCAGTAGAACGGGTCCTGCCGCTGGCAGTGAGCCAGCTGCGCCCAGGCAGCCAGGAGCAGCAGCGCAGTCAGCCGCATGGTCGCAGTCAGCTGCATGGTCGCAGTCGCAGGATAAATCAGGAGAATTTCACTGCAACAGCTCTGAAATGGAACACACCTCATTAATCTGGGCAGACGTTTTACATAACATTTTCCAAGTGTTTTTAGTTCACAGCGTCTGGACTGTTCTACTGAAAGATGTACTGTACATCCTACTGCCTGAACAGGACTGCTACAGTTAGTGTAAAAATAAATTACAGGAGTTATATAAGTGCACTCTGTATGTACTGCATATTAAATATACATGCATGTACAGTCTGCCACATAAATGTGTTATTGAAAAATGTGATCTGTAAAAAATCAAGGATGGAAACTTTAGAAAGAAAGAAAAGCAAGCTTATGAATGCAATTAGTGTGACAGTCAAGTTTTGAACAAAGACCCAATTTTCTCAAAGCTGTGCTGTGTAACTCTACACATCCCCCTAAAAGTCTGATCTGAGAAACTCACTGACAGACCTACACCCCTCACCGGTGTGTGAAAAGTTAGGAACACTGACCTGTTCAGCCGGGCAGCCCCTTCTCTTCCCCGTCACCGTTCCTGGCTCACTTGGACTGGAGGGAGCCGAATGCCACTGGCTTTGTAAACACCTCACCCCCCCATCTCCCAACCCCCATCCCCCAACCCCCCACCTCCTGCTCTTTCCCCCCACCTAAGCCCTGTCCACTGCTCTTGCCTCTGCATATAGCATCCCGTGCTCATTGGAATGGGATTGCCCCCATATGTGGGGTATGTTAGGGGCACACCCTCATTAAGGACTGAGAGGGGAAGTCGTATGTTATCACTGACTGTGCAAAAGGGGGGCTGTTTCTTACCAAATGCTGTTTATTTGGGCTCCATTTTGGGCCACCAGGTTCGAACGTTCCCTAAATAGCCAACTGCAGGGCTGAAAGAGCTCCATGCACTGATAGAGCCCACAGAGCGCTGTCTGTAATTACTGTGGCCCGGGGCTGTAACTGCTGCTTGCTATCCCTGTTATCCACATGAATGTTGTTATTTATTTTTTGACTTGTGTGGTGGGAACTCTATGTTGTGCACAGACAAGCAAAAATTAAACTTGACAAGCTTGTTAGTTTGAAATATACTGGCATGTGGAGAGAATTACTTTAATTTTGGAGGAAAACTGTGCCTCACGGTAAAAGCAGTTTGTCATGAACTTAAAGTTCTGTGCAGTTTTAGCAGGAAGCTTGATACTCCCAGACCACTGGAACAGGCTGCATTCTATGGTCAGATCAGGCTGTACTTTGCAACTGAGGTGATACTCTGCCCAAAACCTTCAATCCAGTCTAGCAGATTGTGCACAATCAGTGACAGAGATTACACAACTGCATTTTATGTGAAATAGTAGCCCTGCGGAGGATTATTCAGTGGGGTAGACCAGCCATTATACCCAGGAAACCCTGGCCTAACACAGAGAATATCGTGTATATTACACTTTATATTGAGTGTGGAAAGGCTTTGTCCTGCAGTCTCTACAGCCTCCGTACTTCCAGATTATGCCCCAGGTAGAACCCAGACCTCTGCCATGGATTTACTGTCTCTCCTGTCCTAAGTGGGATGTTTTGTTCCTCTGAAGACCTCTCCTTTCCTGAGGTGATGGTTGCTGTTTGCATCCTGTCTGAAACTCCAGGGAGGGTCTGACTCGTCCTGGGGAGGCCTTTCTGGGCTGTGATGCTTTAATGGAAAGTGCAGCTGGTTTTATGGGGGTGGTGTGTGTGTGTGGAGGGGGGGGTTCAGTGAGCCCCTGGCATAGTAAACACACCCAAAACCGGGACCACTGGAAATAACATGTGGTGCCATGAACATGCTACCTTTCAAAACAACATACAATCAGCAAGGAATTGCAGCACAGCCATAATCATACTACAGGATCTAAGGACCCACCACAACATGCATGATGCAGACGCAGCAGTTCTAAATTAAACTTTGCAGGTTTAAATGAAGGGCTATGGTCAGTGCAAATATAGGGCAGACCCTACCCACTAATCATGCACATGTCCGTACACCCTTCCTGAGTCATAGCCACTCAGATTGGTGTGAGCCGTATTTGTTTTACGGTTGTCTGGCTTTCATGTATTTAACAAGTAAATCATTGTGGCTGTCGTATAGGAAAGGTTTTTAAAAAGGCACAATAGTTTCTACTTATTGAAATCTGTGTAGTGCCAGGTCTTCCAGAAGCTCAGTTTTCGCCTCCTGAAGTGAGAGACCATGTGACTATCTCTGTGTGAGGCTCAACTCTCAGGATGCCATTCCTGTTGGCTCCAACCCCCAAAGGACAACTCCATTCAACATCAGGAAGCACTTTACATTCCTGCCTCTGAGCCGATCGGGCCTGGGGTTTATGGGCAGGTCCCGCCGAGGGCTTTGGGAGGAAGCTATGCTCTGCATCGCACTGTCCACAAACCGGACGATACGCAAAATCCCAGCCTAGCTGACCGTCCTAATTCTCCTCAGCCGTTTATAGAGAACAGGAGCCCCTGACTGCGACCCAGAGGAGTCTCAGATGTGGCTCAGAGGAGTCTCAGATGTGGCTCAGAGGAGTCTCAGATGTAGCACAGAGGAGTCTCAGATGTAGCACAGAGGAGTCTCAGATGTGGCTCAGAGGAGTCTCAGATGTGGCTCAGAGGAGTCTCAGATGTGGCTCAGAGGAGTCTCAGATGTGGCTCAGAGGAGTCTCAGATGTAGCTCAGAGGTATCTAAAGTGCTCTTGAGATACTCATAACTGCCCTGAAACTACACAGCTGCTGAATGTTACGCTGTACAAAGCTTTTAACCGGAATCCGTCTGGAAATACCTCCACAAAGGGAGTCTTGTTCTTGTTCTACTAGTCCGTCTCCTTCCCCTGCCCCCTCTGTGGAAAACGTCTGGGCAGTTACTGAGTGCGGCAGATATACCTGCGAAACCGAGGAAAGAAGAAAAGCACCACCACCCCCACCCCTTCTATTTTATGCTGTACTTCAGTGTAGATATGTACATGCTGGTGTCTGGAGTCAGGTTAATGTTAATATCTGTGACTTCATACAGTCTGATGGAGTGTGCCTGTGATGTCATTGGTCACATGTTCCAGGGTGCCGGGAAGTCGTGGGGAATTAATTCCTTGCAGATCAACATTCCTAAAGATTCCTGTCCTGCGAGGCCAGATTAAAAGGAATACCGGTTCTATAGTCATGGGAAGTTCACTGTTTCTGAGACTCTGACCCTAATTAAACGGGGATCATGTGTTATTGGTGTTCAGCTTCAAAAGCTTTTTTACCAGAGTTACTGATGATTTTGAGAGCCTTTTTTCTTGTTTTTTATGGGCCCAGATTAAACAGTTTTTGTAAGCCTATAAAAAATGAGAAACCCCCAGGCGGAAGATGTAAGGAAATTGTTCTGTCCAAAGCCAAGAATTTGTTTGTTTTCCAAATGAGCTTTGGTTGGTCTGAACAGCGAGTCTTCTGTGTTCTGGTCTTCTGTGTCACGTTATTAAAACATCTCCGAGGCGGCAGTGCTGAGTAAACACTGCTGGCTCCGGAAACCAGACTTTCAAAGCGGTCGGTGATGATCCAGCTTAGTGAGACCTTGGATGTTTCATTAAAACTCACTTGACTTCCCTCCTGTTGGTTACTCAGAGCTTATTTTCCTCTCTGGAACACGGCACAGAGCTTGTGCCCATGGTGGAGAATCTATGCGCAAATTCTGAACATTGCAAAATGTTGGAAGGCCAATGCAAAGTTACTAATTTATGGCACAGTTTGTGTCACATGAAGGAAAGGAGTGCTCCTCTTTAGAAGTGCTGAATCAGTAGTTAGCAAGGCGGGCTGTTTTTCATTAGAAATGATATCCCCACAGGGTGTGGAGACACAGACGTCAGGACTGGGCTGGGGCTTTTGTGACACTTTAGGGAATAAAGCATATTCTTGTTCCCTCGCTGAAGCCGTGCTTATCTGCCAGATGGATCAAACGGATATTTTGTTTTTCCATATTTCTTGCATTTCTTTTCATGAAAATAAAATAAAATAGTCTCATGTGTGGGCAGTAAAACAAAGCTAAAATCAGTTTCATTTCTCTCCCAAAGGATGAATGGATAGCCCACCTCTAATTAATCTATAAGCCTTAAACAACATGAAGGCATCTGGTTCCTTTGGCATCCTATGATAGTAAAAGATGCACATTTATGTGTTATTGCTGCGTGTTGTGGTTTTGAGTCGTGTTAATTTGTGTCAGCAGGAGGATGAGCAGCTCCCTCCACTGGGGTTATGAAGACAGAAGGCAGACTGCTGAGCTGGTGACAGACTAAGAGCTCCTCTGAGGGGCAGGAGGACCTTCACCCTGTGAGGGCCCCAGAACAGCAGCTCCATTGTGTGGCCCTGCCCCCATGGGGGCCCCATGCGGGACCCCCAACGCAAAGCAGATGTCTTCCTCCTTCTTTTCTTGGTCATGTGAAACATGAGCATTTAAATGGCATGTTGCCTGAGTGCCATGGCATCTCCATGACCTCATAGGGTTTCTGGGGACTGGAACCGAACAGAGTGTGATGGGAGGCCCTGGGGATGCCTGAGCTCATAGTGCAGTGGGAAAGCAGAGAGAAGCTTGCACTGTGTGTCTCCACGGGAACCCATTATTTACAGGCGGTGGCACAAGAAGAGACCCCAGAGCTGCTAAGAGTGTCCATGGATAGGACATCATCGGAATGTGCTGTGCTGCATTTCAGTGATGCACAGTATGTAGGTGATGATCACCTTTGCTGAAAGTTGTTATATCAGCCTTCCAGGGTACATATTGGAGGGAAGAACCACTTCTACATTTCACTTCTGCCCTGTTTCTTGACTGGAGGTTTGATTCTGTTCCTCAGCTGTGGGGGTTTGATTCTGTTCTTTAGCAATGAGGACCAAATAAATTGAATAGTCTCAGCTTAAAAAATGTAATCAAAATGTATACCTTAGAAATATATAGTATAACAGTAATATACAGTTTAACTCAAAGACCAGTAAATACTAGACCATATTCTCTTTTATGGACCTATTATCCTCCGTAGTATAGTTTGCATTTTAAAACAATTCATTTCGGTGAGGTCGTGAAAATGAATGGGAGTGAATTGGGAGCTGGAAAACTGGGAGGAATGGTGCTGCCATTAACTGTCAATAGGGACATTTGATGTTGGTATTCACGCTATAAAAATACAATGGGGCAAGGTCCAGAAAATTACTTGTGTTATACCAATAAACTTAAAGTTAAAAAAGTTAAATATCCCTTTAAGTTGCTCCACCAAATTGGTTCAATGCAGTCAGTTTCCTGAAACAATTTGTTTAAAACAAACTCCTTTGTTGTATTATGTACTGACGTATAATGTTTTCATTGACGTAGACAGAAACTCCAGCAAGCTTCCAGCCCGGGCACTGGGCCAGAGGATTATGGGAGATTTTTCCAGGATCCACTAATTATGAACATTCAACCAAATATCTTGATGTATCATGATGCAAAAATCCTGAGTCATGTTATGTTATATTCTAGAGCATTTTGTGTACAATAGCATCATTGTTGAAATCTAGTTTAAAGAAACAGTTTATTATCAATAATATTGTTGCCAACATATTTATAACTGTCATTTGAATTAAATTAAAAAGACATTTAATCCATCCAAGCTGGAAGAGAACAGTAGTGTCGTTCAACATGAGAAACTGGAAATATTTCTTTAGGAAAGACCTGGCAGGCCACAGTGTAGTTTCTTTAAACATAAATACGCACAACATTGTAATGATTCCCTCTTTAGCCACGCAGCATGTGGTCTACCCCTCAGTGGCTTGGCTTAGCTACAGCGAGCTACAGTGATAACCACAAAACCCCTGCAGTCATTATTGTGACTGAAAACCCATGCAGGGTCTGCATCATTTATATCTTCTAAGGATATGGGAATACTGTGAATACTCGTGTTATGCACAGTTTACCTGTGTGAAAACTGAGAACTAATGCAGCCACTAATGTTCCTTCAGCGAGGTTTGCAGGCATGCAGGATAGTGAATGAGCGGGGCCTGTGCTGCGGAACTGGAAGCAGGCTGGAGAGATCAGGGAAAGACTGCAGGGTTTGTTTTTATTTTTAGGGACGAGGACGCATGCGGGCGCTTTTAATTCCTAACAGGGACGAGGACGCACGCGGACGCTTTTAATTCCTAACAGGGACGAGGACGCACGCGGACGCTTTTAATTCCTAACAGGGACGAGGACGCACGCGGACGCTTTTAATTCCTAACAGGGACGAGGACGCACGCGGACGCTTTTAATTCCTAACAGGGACGAGGACGCACGCGGACGCTTTTAATTCCTAACAGGGACGAGGACGCACACGGGCGCTTTTAATTCCTAACAGGGACGAGGACGCACGCGGACGCTTTTAATTCCTAACAGGGACGAGGACGCACACGGGCGCTTTTAATTCCTAACAGGGACGAGGACGCACGCGGACGCTTTTAATTCCTAACAGGGACGAGGACGCACGCGGGCGCTTTTAATTCCTAACAGGGACGAGGACGCACGCGGACGCTTTTAATTCCTAACAGGGACGAGGACGCACGCGGACGCTTTTAATTCCTAACAGGGACGAGGACGCACGCGGACGCTTTTAATTCCTAACAGGGACGAGGACGCACGCTAAGGCTTTTAATTCCTAACAGGGACGAGGACGCACGCTAAGGCTTTTAATTCCTAACAGGGACGAGGACACACGCTAAGGCTTTTAATTCCTAACAGGGACGAGGACGCACGCTAAGGCTTTTAATTCCTAACAGGGACGAGGACGCACGCTAAGGCTTTTAATTCCTAACAGGGACGAGGACGCACGCGGGCGCTTTTAATTCCTAACGGGGACGAGGACGCACGCGGACGCTTTTAAATCCTAACAGGGACGAGGACGCACGCGGACGCTTTTAATTCCTAACAGGGACGAGGACGCACGCGGACGCTTTTAATTCCTAACAGGGACGAGGACGCACGCTAAGGCTTTTAATTCCTAACAGGGACGAGGACACACGCGGACGCTTTTAATTCCTAACAGGGACGAGGACGCACGCTAAGGCTTTTAATTCCTAACAGGGACGAGGACGCACGCGGGCGCTTTTAATTCCTAACAGGGACGAGGACGCACGCGGGCGCTTTTAACTCGCTGGGTGCCCTGGAGTCGTCCTCCTTACTCCTAAACTGTTACAGGATTATTCCCTCTGTTTGGCTGTTTTAGTTGCAAAGGCAGAACCTTGCCTACGAGTGTGTTTGTTCATTCATCCCGAGAGCTGGAGTCTACATAACGGCTGTAGCTTCAGACGTCTGGCGGCTTTTCACATCAAGCAAATTGAGTTTAGTAGTTTGTCGTAACATTGGCTCACACAGAGACCTGTTTCATGTGTTAGGAGAAACCGTCATAACAGCGGAAGGTTTTTTCATTTCCTTCTGTTTATGTGGAAAGGAGCTGTGTCTGGGGCCGCCGCGGGGCCGCCGCGGGGCCACTGCGCTTGGCTACCCGTGTGTGGGGACTGGCGCGATGCAAGGAAAGCCCATTAGAGCGCCGCGAGCCAAGCGTTTCACATCACAGTAACCATGACACTGTTCATCTCAGCTTATGTTACATATCACATATGTATAATATATTAGATTACAACATACTGTATTTTACATGGATGATGTCACAGCATTTTCCTGCCAGTCTGCTCATTTATGTTTCTTGAAAGAATAATATTTCTTGTGGTGTGTGTTTTGCAACAAATGTAAAATTGGCGTGTTGTTTACAAAGTGGGATGCTCTTGTTTGTTTGAATTTTCCCCCTCTGGAAATACGTGGAATTTTACTCAAATACTAAGATAAAAAGTTGTATGATTACTTTTACAAAGTCAAAGCAGTAAAGATTTAAATGACTTAAAGTCCTGGCACACATTGTTGGGATATATGTTTACTTAATGCAGGGTGGTGGAAATGCTAAATGTAGAACTGAGAGCGGCTGGATTTTTCTTATAGCTTTAATATGTTTGAGGCCTTTTCCTCCTGTGTGAAATTATCGGTCTGGGTCAACATTTGTGCCAAACTAAAATATGCAATCTAGACATGCCAGTCTGCAGGAAGCATTCCCATAAATGTCAGATTTAAAACCATATTTTGGAAACATGATGCATCTGAGCTAAAAAGGCAGCATGCCCGTTAATACAGTTTATGCAGAAATATTCTAATGACCATGGTCCTGGGCTTGCTGTTATCCTCCGGTGCCAATTGTTCTTTTTTTGTGAAAAGGGAAATTTACTGATAAAAGTAAGAGATCTTTATGAATGGATAACAAAAACCTTAAGCAATTTGATGAATTTGAGTGGTATTGACAACGTAAAAAAAGCTGATAACAATAACATACATTATTGTGTTTAAAAATATTGTCCCTTTAAAGAACTTAAAGGATGTAAATGTTCTTCAGATATGGTATCTGGTGTGCTAATCAAACCATGCCAGCAAACCAGGCATATCATGCCTGGAACCTTTTCTGTGTCAGAGAGACAGGCTGTTTAGTCTGTTACAGTTGACCCACTCCAAATATTTTTAGTGGAAAAAGTCAAGATGTTGGTGAGGAAGCAGAATAAGTACCGATCGTGACACACTGGCTTCCTCTGTATGATCCAGACTGAATGAGGTATTCCTGAGAAAAGCACAGGATTAAGCATACTTACAGCACTGAGGCTATTTTCTGCTAGTTCTGCAGACTCCAGAAATCCACATACTTTACCTGCAGTAAAAGGGCTTAAAATGAAATGTAAAAAGTCAGTCCCAGGGATTAATTTTGAATGCACATAGAGCAATGAAGCCCAATATTACCAGACTGAATCCAGACTATGGCAGTGTAGACTGTGGCTAAGAGTCAGAACTTGCAGGGCATAGTTTCCCATAGCAGGGTTCGAGGATCCCCCCCAGCTCCTCAGCCGATACCCATGAGCCAGCTGTCCCTGAAAAATAAGTAGAACAATTCATCTCAATTTAAAACAAATATTTGTATTCTTTGTTTATTTTGAAATAAACAGTGGTACAGATTCTTAATTAATATATAATAAATAACATTAAATGTAATAATGAGCCATGTTTGTTGGTTTGAACGGACACACCAGATAAATCTGCAAGCAGGAGGCAGAGAAGCACACACACACACACACACACACACACACCCACTCTCTCTCTCACACACACACATGCACACACACACATACACACTCACACACACCCCCACACACACACACACACACCCCCACACACACACGCACACACACACACACACTCACACGCACACACTCACACACACACACACACACACTCACACACACACACACACTCACACTCACACACACACACACTCACGCACACACACACACACGCACTCACACACACACACACACACACACACACTCACACACACACACACACACACTCACACACTCACACACACACACACACACACACACAGAGGGTCTATTTGGCTCCCCCGGTCCTCTTGTATTTTGTTCTTTGCTGCAGTAAAAGCCTTAATCCTCAGACAGGCAGACAGGCAGGCAGACAGACAGACACAGACAGACAGACAGACAGACACAAACAGGCAGGCAGACAGACAGACACAGACAGGCAGGCAGACAGACAGACTGATAGACAGACAGGCAGGCAGACTGATAGACAGGCAGACAGACAGACAGGCAGGCAGATGGACAGACAGACAGACAGACACAGGCAGGCAGGCAGGCAAACAGGCAGGCAGGCAGACAGACAGACAGACAGGCAGGCAGGCAGGCAGACAGACAGACAGACAGGCAAGCTGGCAGACAGGCAGATCACACACATCCATCTCTACTTGCTCCGTGCTAATGAGCTGTCTCAGTACTCACAGCCATCTCTACTAGTTCAGTGCTACTGACCCACCTCATGATACAAAGTTCTCCTCAATTAGACTATTTGGCAAGTAATAAAATTATTTTTATTTCCATCGTAAAATTGTGGAACTGCACATTTTTTTCTACGTTATTTTGGATAATGTACTCTTCATTATCTATACTCAATTTGTGTCAAAGATCTGCAATCCACAGATGTGCAGGATCTTGAAGCACTGGCTTTAGATAAGCCTGGCCTCTATTCCAGTTTGTGCTGAAACTAATGACCTTATAAATAGAGTCGTGTGTCATTTTTCGTGTTCTTAGCGATTAAACATATTCCAGAATTTATCCTTGAATGTCTCTAACATGATGTGAAGGAAGACGCTGGATCATTCAGATCCTTGGCACTCTTGTTAATCAACTGAAAACAGGTTAAGATCAACTATCAGTTTAAAGGGAAGTATTCCACCCCAGCTATTTTCTGCTCTACTGCCACCATTGAATACACATCTAGCTTCTCCACGTTCATTAATCAAAAATGAGGCCAATATGCAGTGTGTCTTTGTTGAACATGGAAAACATTTTTGTCAGTTGTCATGGCAATAGGATAGGCCTGCATTTCACACGGAGTGACACATGCAGTGAAGCAACACTTTAATGACTCATTTTTATATGACAACTTTTAACCCAATGTAACATTTCAAAGAGAAGGAAAGTTTGGTAACAATGTAACAGTCAAATCCTCTTATTTGTTGGAATACCTTTACGTATTTACGTACTTACGTATTGGGGGCGACATAGCTCAGGAGGTAAGACCCATTGTCTGGCAGTCGGAGGGTTGCCGGTTCAAACCCCGCCCTGGGCGTGTCGAAGTGTCCTTGAGCAAGACACCTAACCCCTAACCCCTAACTGCTCTGGCGAATGAGAGGCATCAATTGTAAAGCGCTTTGGATAAAAGCGCTATATAAATGCAGTCCATTTACCATTTACCATTTACGTGACATTTGAAACATTTTTACATAACATTATTGATTTAAGCTTTTTTTTTTAAATTTAAGAATCCTGCTCTGTATAACTTCAATGAGCTTTACTGAATCAGAGGGATTTCACAAACGTTATTGAGCGTGTTGTTCCGTCTTTAGGAAGGAAATGCATGGGGTTTCCCCAGAGGGGCCTTCTGCCACTCTGTGATGTCATAAACGCTGAACGCCCAGAAAGGAGAGTGATATAATGCGTCTTCACATCAAAGAGAATTCTCATTTACTGAGGTTACATGTGACAGCAAGGTTTTTCAACAAAATATTGGCTGCTGTCCAGATGTAATATTTCAAAAGCATGTCACCAACACCTTGTGATTATTCAGGAAGGAGATCACTGCACATCTGCAATATTACAGGCTGATCCAGTGATTCTCAGAAACAGGACAGTAAACTCAGATAGAGAAATCAGTGTGGAGCTCACACATCTGCTGCTTTTACACTGTTTCAAAGCATTTGACTCTGATGATGACACTGTGTGTGAAAAAACGTTTGTCTGCTTGCAATAAGGCTGAAAATCCATGTGTTCCACACTGTCACGGTTTCAGAAACCATTCATTAAAAACTTCCTTTTTATGATTCTTCTTATAACTGTTACATTATCTTGGCCTCAAATGGAAATTCATCCATATTAAAAGTTTCACAAAATAGCATAACGGCAAGAGACATGAGGATATTATTTAAAGCAGAAAAACTGCCTGACAAGGTCTTTATTGGAACAAGCTTCCCTCTTCTCCTTCAGATCTTCAATTTTTTTCCTTCTTTTTTTTACTGCCGTGTCAGAAAACAGATTTCCACCAAATGCTGGGGCAGCGCGCTGCTTGCGCTGAGGAATCCGGTGGGATGGGCAGAGCAGCTGGGTCTGGAGAGGCCAGAGGGGTCTGGGTCCTGGCCATGCGAGGACGTGGAGACCAGCGGTGGCCCTGTGAGCGCGACACCACGCCTCGCAGAACGACCAGCGCGCCCCAGGAGAGCTAGCTCAGCACCGCTACAGGGGAACGCTAACAACCAGGAGAGGAGCTAGCTCCGCACTGCTAGCTCCGCACCGCTACAGGGGAACGCTAACAACCACGAGAGGAACTAGCTCCGCACTGCTAGCTCCGCACCGCTACAGGGGAACGCTTACCACTGAAGAGCTGCAGGCAGGTATGTGCTCTCTTTCTCCACAGGGTGCAGATCCAGACTGCTAGGGGGGTAGGGGAGGGGTGATTTAATGTGCCCCTGCTGCATGCAGTTTATTTTGGCTGCTCTGAAACACAAATAAAAGACACTGTTTTCTTTGTCTGATAAGTATTTCTGTTCCCTGCAGTGTCAGAAGCCATGTGAATTATCTCTCAGCCCCACTGTAATTACATACACTGAGGCACTGAAGCATTGAAAACATGAAAACATTAGGGGAGTGTTTTGGATATTTTCGGGAAGGGAAAGAGCTGAACTGATACACTAAATTTGTTATGTCATTCAGAGAGTTCAGTTTACAATAATGCATTTTTGAAATGAGCAAAAATGAGCTTTAGTATCAGCCACGTCACATTTTAGTGTGTTACGTAATGTGTATCCTGTACAGTACATTCATGAAAAACTCAAGGAGTAACTCCAGCCAGATGGTGCAATTGACTTTAGTCTGTAGGTCCTGTCTCTCTGTAGTCTGTAGGTCCTGCCTCTCTGTAGTCTGTAGGTCCTGTCTCTCTGTAGTCTGTAGGTCCTGCCTCTCTGTAGTCTGTAGGTCCTGCCTCTCTGTAGTCTGTAGGTCCTGCCTCTCTGTAGTCTGTAGGTCCTGTCTCTCTGTAGTCTGCAGGTCCTGTCTCTCTGTAGTCTGTAGGTCCTGCCTCTCTGTAGTCTGTAGGTCCTGCCTCTCTGTAGTCTGTAGGTCCTATCTCTCTGTAGTCTGTAGGTCCTGTCTCTCTGTAGTCTGTAGGTCCTATCTCTCTGTAGTCTGTAGGTCCTGCCTCTCTGTAGTCTGTAGGTCCTGTCTCTCTGTAGTCTGTAGGTCCTGCCTCTCTGTAGTCTGTAGGTCCTGTCTCTCTGTAGTTTGTAGGTCCTGCCTCTCTGTAGTCTGTAGGTCCTATCTCTCTGTAGTCTGTAGTCTTAGAACTGAGTGGCTGAGAGAAATGTGGGAGAGTACAGAGGGGAAAAGTAAGGATGGAAATTTATGTCACCAGAAATGACTTTTTGGACAAAAGCAAAATGAGCTGAAATGTGTGTTTTGTTGGCATGGCGTGTTTAGGGTGCAGAGCGGGAGAACGGGCTGGAGCTCGTTATGGACGCCAGGCCCCCTGTGCTGCTGCTCTCTGTGTTTGGGCTCATCTGGGCCTCCACCCTGGACCATGACTACGGGGGGGTTCCCGTCTGGATCGACCGGGCCCGGGGGGAGCCCAGCGTGCTCAGCCTGCGGGGGCGCATCCTGGGTGGGTACCAGGCCGTGGAGGACGAGGGCTGCCCGGCGGAGTGTGACTGTCCCATCCAGTGGCCCTCGGCACTGTACTGCGACCAGCGGGGGCTGGGCAGCGCTCCAGCCAGCCTGCCAGCCGGGACCCAGTACCTCTTCCTCCAAAACAACAACATCTCCGGACTGCAGCCCGACGCCTTCAGCAACGCCACCCAAATGCGCTGGCTCTTCCTGGATCGGAACCAGCTGCTGAGCGACCGCCTGCCGGACGCCTTGCTGGCCAACCTGTCCCGGCTGGAGAACCTCTTCCTCAATCACAACCGCCTGACGGAGGTGCCCTCGGGGCTGCCGGGGGGGCTTAAGCAGCTCCGGCTCGCCCACAACCGCATCGGCCGGATCCCCCACGGCGCCTTCCGAAACCTCCCCCACCTCTCCCTGCTGCTGCTCCAGGGAAACCGGCTCAAGGTGTTGGGAAAGGCTGACTTCACAGGTAGGTTGCTCTCAAACGAGTCTTTTGTGGCTCTTGGGTTTGTTTAAGCGTGAGGTGACACCCACACAGCCTTCGTTCTGTCAGTCCTACCTCAGTGCGCTGTGTCTGGCAAAGAATGGCCTCCCTCACTAACCCTACCCCTAATCCGAACCCTACCCCTAACCCTAACCACTAACCCTAATGCAAACCCTAACCCGAACCCGAACCCAAACTCGAACCCTAACCCTAAATCTAGCCCTAGCCCTAGCCCTAGCCCTAAACTTACCCCTACCCCTACCCCTAACCCTAGCCCTAGCCTTAGCCTTAGCCCAAACCCTAGCCCTAGCCCTAGCCCTAGCCCAAGCCCAAGCCCTAGCCATAACCCTAGCACTAGCCCGAACCCTAGCCCTTCCCCTACCCCTACCCCTAGCCCTACCCCTACCCCTAACCCTAGCCCTAGCTGTAACCAAAAGCGTAACCCTGGCTGTAACCCTAACCCAAACCCTAGCTGAAATCCTAACCCAAACCCTAGCTGTAACCTGACTGCTAACCCTAGTTCATTGCCTAACCCTAACCCTAACCCTAACCGTAGCCATAATCCTAACCATAACCCTAGCAGAAACTCTAACCCTAACCCTAGCTGTAACCCTAACCCTAATCCTAACCCTAGCTGTAACTTTAAATCAAACCCTAGCTGTAACACTAACCCTTACCCAAGCGGTAACCCTAACCCTAACCCTAACCCTAACCCTGTGCCTAACCCTAACCCTAACCCTGTGCCTAACCCTAACCCTAACCCTAACCCTGTGCCTAACCCTAACCCTGTGCCTAACCCTAACCCTAACCCTGTCCCTGTCCCTGTCCCTGACCCTGACCCTGACCCTGAGCCTGACCCTGACCCTGACCCTGGAGCTCAGAGCTAACTTAACTCTAACCCTAACCCTAACCCTAACCCTAATCCTAACCCTAGAGCTCAGCGCTAACCCTAACCCTGGAGCTCAGAGCTAACTTAACTCTAACCCTGGAGCTCAGAGCTAACTTAACTCTAACCCTGGAGCTCAGCGCTAACCCTAACCCTGGAGCTCAGCGCTAACCCTAACCCTGGAGCTCAGCGCTAACCCTAACCCTGGAGCTCAGAGCTAACTCTAACCCTGGAGCTCAGAGCTAACCTAACTCTAACCCTGGAGCTCAGAGCTAACCTAACCCTAATCCTGGAGCTCAGAGCTAACCCTAACCCTGGAGCTCAGGACTGAAGACCCGTCCCCTCTCTCTCCACTCACTGCCTCCCTGTCGCCTCAGGCCTGTCATCCGTCATCCTGCTGGACCTCAGTCACAACCTCCTGGAGGCGTTCCCCAAACACCTGCCCCCGTCCGTGCAGCAGCTGTACCTGTCCCATAACCAGCTCCGGGGCCTGTCCCGGGACAGCCTGTGGGGCTTCCAGAGCCTCCGTTACCTGCGTCTCAGCCACAACCAGCTGCACAGCCCGGGCCTGCCGCCCGCGGCCCTCAACCTGTCCTCCCTGGTGGAGCTGGACCTCTCCTACAACCTGCTCACCTCCACCCCCGTGGTGCCTAATACGCTCCTCTACCTGTACCTGGAGGCCAATCTAATCCATGGTAAGATATGCTTCCTTAGAATGACCCAAACATACATGAGTCACAGTCTTGTTGATGGTCATTGGTCAGTCATTTGCTGATTAAAAGCATTTGGAGACATGTCGTGTTGAGAGAAGCATGGGGAGTTGTTTGAGTTTTGGTTAAATCATGTATTGGCAGCCATTGCAGAATAGTCAGTTTTTCCTCTTTTTTTGAAAAGGGTGGTTTTACATTTATAAATCAACTGCACACTTCAGACAAATGTGGAAAATGGAAAATGACGATAAATACTCGGTTTTAATGGAAATGCAATAAAGGCAATGACATATCAACAGGATATGAGCTGACAAATGATAAAATCTTATTTGGCTGTAAGGGAATCAACAGGATATGAGCTGACAAATGATAAAATCTTATTTGGCTGTAAGGGAACTATGTTTCAGTCACATTTTTGGCAAAAGAGAAATATCATCCAATGACTCCCATCTGCTGGGATAGTCAAGCACAATGACCCACAGCACAGTCTGCTGGGAGAGTCAAGCACAGTCTGCCCCACAGCACAGTCTGCTGGGAGAGTCAAGCACAGCACCCCACAGCACAGTCTGCTGGGAGAGTCAAGCACAGTCTGCCCCACAGCACAGTCTGCTGGGAGAGTCAAGCACAGTCTGCCCCACAGTCTGACTCACAGGGAGACTTGGCTCTGTTTGCGGTTGGCAGCCAGTCTTCCAGCAGCCAGCAGATGGACCGGAGGAGGGTCGGGCCTTGGGTGCTGAGTTCACTGCTTCTATAAACAACCAGCTAGTTTAGGTGGGTGGGGTTTCAACATATGGCCTGCAAACCGCCAATTCCGCCACACACTGCACAGGCCAATTCCACGGGACATCTGTGCTCTGCGTGAGATCAGAGCCCAGGTGGCCAGCTCTGGAGGTTCTGCAGGGAGTTCGCAGATGTGCCCTGAGAATGCTAGCCATAGCGTGGCCACTGAACGTGCATAGATAGAGCTCCTGGCCACACTTCCTTCAGGTAGAAGTAGGGGTGGCGTCAAGAGGCAAGGCGCAGTCTTTCTTAAAATATGATTGGCTGAGAATTTGGATTTGTTGAAGAATAGAAATGGAAAAAATGATGGTGTGACGTAATCCTTGAAAAACCAAACCCATTTGTCAGCTGCGTCATTGCTCTGTTTGAAGGGGGCGTGGATTCAGGATGCGGGGAGGCAGATGTGAAGGAAAAGGGAGTTAGCTGGGGGGAGGGGGGGTTGGTTGGTCTGGGAACATCTGCAAGCCATCCACCAGGGGAGCCCTTGTGCACCAGGAGCCCAATATGTTCTTTCTCTGTCCTCATTGTGGTCTGCTGGCGTTGGATGTTAGCACTCCATGCTAGTGCTGGATGCTGCCAGTGGATGTTAGCACTGGATGCTAGGGCTGGATTACAGAGGCCATTCATAACAGACTAGACTCCAGTCAGGCACATCAGTCTTGATTAATGCAAGCCGGAGGGATACAGCACTACCTCACTGGTGAACACTTCAATTATTTGCCACATTCAATTCCACTATTTATTTCTGGGAAAAGCATAAATGGCTTGACTGTTCTACTTGACACAAATCATCTGGTGGTGTGTTTATAACTCTCAGGAAGGTCAGGAAGACGGCTGGTCTTTTGAGATGTGTCCTCGTCTGCTGGATCTGCGTGTTCCGTGCACAGATCCAGCAGACGTGACTGCAGCCGTTCGGGCATCCACTGACAGCTGCTCGAACCCGCGCCTCAGAGATCCATCACCTGACAAATCCCAACTCCTCTGCTTTCTCACCGTCTGCTTTACACACAAAACAATGTGTGAGATCTAAAAAAAAAACAGAAACACTGGTGTCTCTGGTTCTATTTACTTGAATTTATGTGTGTGTTTATTTTAACATGTTTATATTTTTAGCACAGTACATCAGGCAAAACCTGTCTTTACTGCACAAACTGAGCTGACTGTGTCACTGTGTTCAGGCGAGTGCTCAGCATTCCTGGCTTTGAACCCTTTTCTTGTTCCCCCTAGAGTTTAATGTGACAAGTTTCTGCAGGACAGTGGGTCCGCTGGACTACTCCCGCTTGAGAATCCTCAGGTTAGATGGGAACAAGATGGACTCCCACCAGCTGCCCCCAGACTGGGTGATGTGCCTGCGAGTACTGCATCATCTGTATATATAACCGGTGTCTCAGTGGAGTCTCAGTGCTGTCTCAGTGGAGTTTCAGTGTTGTATCAGTGGAGTTTCAGTGTTGTCTCAGTGGAGTCTCATTGCTGTCTCAGTGGAGTCTCATTGCTGTCTCAATGGAGTCTCATTGCTGTCTCAGTGGAGTTTAGTCTCATTGCTGTCTCAGTGGAGTCTTGTCTCATTGCTGTCTCAGTAGAGTCCAGTCTCATTGCTGTCTCAGTGGAGTTTAGTCTCATTGCTGTCTCAGTGGAGTTCCAATACTGTTTCATTTCTGTCTCAGTGGAGTCTCATTGCTGTCTCAATGGAGTCTCATTGCTGTCTCAGTGGAGTTAAGTCTCATTGCTGTCTCAGTAGAGCCCAGTCTCATTGCTGTCTCAGTGGAGTTTAGTCTCATTGCTGTCTCAGTGGAGTCTCAGTGCTGTCTCAGTGCTGTCTCAGTAGAGTCTAGTCTCATTGCTGTCTCAGTGGAGTCTCAGTGCTGTCTCAGTGCTGTCTCAGTAGAGTCTAGTCTCATTGCTGTCTCAGTGGAGTCTGGTCTCATTGCTGTGTCAGCATAGTCTCACTGCTATCTTAACAGAGGCTGCACTTCCTTTTGCATGAATATAGCTGATTTTAGAACGGTGCTCCCCTATTGTTTGTGTATAATGAAAACAGCCATGCGCACATAAAAATAATCTTTAGATTAGACCTCAGCATTTTAACTGCACTAAATTGAAGGTTTCTGCATTTTAATAAATCATTTTCACATGTCAGTGATGACAAATGAACTTGTCCAAACTGGAGTATTTAAAACTCCTGCTTACTTACCTTTTACACACAGGTGAAATAATCATTTTACAGTGCTCTGCGGCGTATTCTTTGTGATGCCAGTGCCATGCATTTAGTGCAGTTCAACCCCAGCCTAATGCCCAGAGACACCTCTGTCTGAGCCACTTCACCATGGTGACAGCCCTTCGTATTGAAGGCATTATTTCAGAATTACAACGTAGTCTCACTAGTCTCTATACCTGTCTCAGCTATCCCACCACATTCTAGTCTGAGTGTGACCACACACACACACGCACGCATGCACATGCACACACCCACACGCACACGCACACGCACACGCACACGCACACACACACACACACACACACGCCCACGCACATACACACATAGGCACACACATGCACACACGCACACTCACACTCACACTCACACTCACACGCACACTCACACTCACACGCACACGCACACAGACACTCACACGCACACAGACACTCACACACACTCACACGCACACACACGCACACACACACACACAGTTTAAGCACCAGCCTCATCCCAGCCCTCACACACACTAGCACTGTGCAGCCCACACAAAGACTGCTTTAGCAGGACTGTGAAATGGTTGTTGCAAGGAACTCCTCCTTTGAAACTATACATAAAAGTAGCATCTGCCTAGGGGTTAAAATGCATGGATTTCTGCAGGCTGCGGGGCAGAGACATGACTCACTGTGGCTTCAGAACACCCGGAGATTCAGCCATTACATCACCCTGGAAGGCGCTCTGCCTGGGTGTGCGATGCACAGAGCACAGCTGCCTTCTCCATCTAAAATATTCCATTCCGCTTGCGAGTCATTTCATACACACTCGTATACAAAGACAAACATACACACACACATGCATTTGTGAGCACATTTTCAAGAATGCGCCAGCTCTTTGTTTATTGTGTGTTATAAGGGTATATGTACAACTGTATATGAAGTCTGTTATTTTTAATTTGTTATTAACTTCATGTTTAAACCTGTTATTCTTAATGTTGCTATTAGATTCATGTTTAAACCATTTATACTTCATGTTTTATTAGTTAGCTTTATGTTTAGATTTGTTATTCTTCATGTTTAAGCCTTTTATTCTTGATGTTTGTATAAGACATTTTATTGTTAATGTTGCTTTTTTAGATGGCTAATTTCTTATAACAAGGAATCATATAATGTAAAGAAATATTTCCCAAATTAGGAGAAAATATGTTTTTAAAAAATAAATGAAATAAAGTATGGACCATTGCTAATATTTTATGCCTGATAATGGCTGCTTGCCTTTTCCTTGAAAAGACTTTAGCCAAATTAAATGTGATATTTAGAATGACCTTTGGTGAAATTTTTAAGAATGCAGTCAGTTAATGTCTTGAGGCTCACAACAGTAGTGTGTGGAATTGAGTGTAAAAAACAGTTTTCAGTTTCTCTTATGAATTTAAACCATGGAGTGGAGTACAGGTCTGTATTCCTCCCCTTCCAAGACTACTTTATAAACTGGCCATGGAAACAATAACATATTTTTCACATGACACAAGTTCCTTAGTGTCCCGCCAAAGCAGTTTTCAGTTAGCTCCATGGCAACACTGTTTTGCAGCTCAGGTTGCATTCGCAGAGCCTGTGTGTTTGAACAGGTCCCTTACCTTCAGAACCACCGTGCAGAGCCTGTGTGTTTGAACAGGTCCCTTACCTTCAGAACCATCGTGCAGAGCCTGTGTGTTTGAACAGGTCCCTTACCTTCAGAACCACCGTGCAGAGCCTGTGTGTTTGAACAGGTCCCTTACCTTCAGAACCACCGTTCAGAGCCTGTGTGTTTGAACAGGTCCCTTACCTTCAGAACCACCGTGCAGAGCCTGTGTGTTTGAACAGGTCCCTTACCTTCAGAACCACCGTGCAGAGCCTGTGTGTTTGAACAGGTCCCTTACCTTCAGAACCACCGTGCAGAGCCTGTGTGTTTGAACAGGTCCCTTACCTTCAGAACCACCGTGCAGAGCCTGTGTGTTTGAACAGGTCCCTTACCTTCAGAACCACCGTGCAGAGAATGAGGGTGCTGCCACAATGTACTGCTCAAACATAGGTACTGTTCCACATAATGCACATTGTTTCAAATGTAAAATTTGTAATTTACCACTGTTTTGGATTCAATAAAGTGTTTTATTTTTTTTCCTCTCGATTTGTGTCCTTTTAATTGATGTGTTATTGAAATTCATTTGGGCCTTATAAATGCCTGGTGTTTCGAGCCCCCGAGACCTTTACCCTAATCTTGAGTGGCAGCTCTCTTCAGTAAAGCTTCTCTTAATTCATGCAAGTGAAGGGAAGTTGAAAAATGAATCCTCTTGTTAGAAACACATGAGAAAATGTCTGGCCCAAATATAGTGAAACCAGGACACGTAAACCTTTAGTAATAAATGTCTCTGCAGTCCCTTGTTGTTGGGTTAGATGTTGTTGTGTTTGATGTTGTAGGGTTAGACGTTGTTGGGTTGGATGTTGTTGGGTTTGGCTTTGCTAGGTTTTTAAAACCTTTTGTGGTACATTTCTGGGTTAAAGTTACAGCCAGGCTGTTAATGAGGACAGAGCGACTTTCAGAAAAGCAAACCGTCTGGAGGCAAATGAGTGTATTCAGTTAGCGTCCTCTTCATCATTCATCACCTTCATCATCGCCTCCTGACCACCGACTGCTGAGTGACGTAGAAAATGGAAAAAAAGGGAATGTTTTGATCAGACACAGCTTCCAGGCTGTGAGCCCGACTGGCAGCAGCACTCAGATTTCCTTTCAGCTGGAATATCTGGAGTCATCATGAGGGAAAAACAGGAACATCCATATTAAGGCCAGGTCACTCTTTCCCTGGGGGGACAAGGGGAGAGGGGGGATGAGGGGATGGGGGACGAGGGGATGGGGGAGAGCTTGCACTGTACATAAGACACTGTTAGAGAGATGCAGTGAAGCCATGTGTGATGTTTTCTGTGCAGTGAATGCTAAGTGTACCCACACAGTTTTTACAGCACATACATTAAGCTACGGAGTAAGCATAGAGTATGGCAACACTAGCAAGCTAAGGCTAGTTAGGCAGGCAAGGCAATGAAAAGTTTGCTAATAAGATAATTTACCATGAAATCACAGACATTCTTATTCAGAGCAACTTAGTTTGGAAAGAATATAAATACAGTCCATTATCTAACATTACATAACAGGCAATTTTCTATAACTGTTTCCTAAGAGAGAAAATGCACTTAATTAGAAACACTAAAAGCATATTACTCACTTATACGCACAGTCTGTAAAGCAGGCCTATTCCAGGTTTAGTGATAGATCATAATTTGGCCTTTTTCCATGTTGGCTGCATGCTTTTTAATTCCAGAACTGCTTTGCTTGTTTCAAAGACTTTGTGAGGGGATGACATGACCAACAGTTTTGTATACATTGAGATATTACATGAACTTTTAATGCTATAAATTATCAATGGAACTGGGACAAACACCTGCTTTATAAAGACTAAATAAATATTAAGAGCTTGTTTATGTAATGTTTAAGACTAGAGGTAAGTGTGCACTTATTCAGTATTCATGCAATATAATTGGACTTAACCAATTACTTACTTTATTGAATTTTACAGTATGCTTATATATTAACCATGTACCAGTCACATATAGAATCATTATTTATTATTATTATTATTATTATTATTATTATTATTATTATTATTATTATTATTATTATTTATTTACCCAGGGGAACCTGTTGAGACCAAGGTCTTATCTGCGATGGTGCCCTGGTTACAAATATTCATACAGTGATAAAAACAATACAAATCATTAAAACAATAAAATCATAAGAGCAATATAATCATAAAAACAATGCAAACTGTAAAAACAATACAATCAAAAACAGTACAAGAACATTATTCATCAATAAATTCAAGCTGATAAATGTTATGGCAATCATATCATTTGTAAAACACTTTTTGACTTTAAAAAGCAGGGACTGACCGTTTTCTTCAGTTTGGGATTGGCCACATTGTTGTGTGTAAGTGCCGAACTGTACGTGGACACCTGACATCCAAAATTATGGGCATTAATATGGTGTTAGTCCATCCTTTGCTGCTATGACAACCTCCACTCTCCTGGGAAGACTTTGTATTTGATGTTGGTGCATTGCTACAGGGATTTGCATCCAATCAGCCAGAAGAGCATTAGTGAGGTTGGGCACTGCTTCTGCAATTAAGCCTGGCTTGCAGCTTTCCAATTGATCCCAAAGGTGCTGGATGGGGTTGAGGTCAGGGCTCTGTGCTGGCCAGTCAAGTCCTTCCACACCATTCTCAACAAAACAGTTTCTACATGGACCTCGCTGTGTGCCCGGGGGTATTGTCATGCTGAAAAAGGAAAAGAACCTTCTCCAAACTGTAGGTGGAAGCTCAGAATCATCTGGAATGTGATTGTATGCTGTAGGATTTGTCTTCACTGGCATGAAGGGGCCGAGCCCAAACCATTAAAAATATGTGTAGAACAAAGGGTGTCTAGACAGTTTTGGTCATATAGTGTATCTTTTGGTGCCTGGTTATTATAAGGGGAGAATTATCCCTGCTCAGAAAAACATTTAAAGTTCTTATATTGTGAGTTCATATCCTTCTGATTGAAAAAATGACACTTAAAATAATTTTTTATTTGCTTAACTTTTTGAATACACAATATGATGATGATGTATAGTGTGGATTTCCACTTTAACACATTATTCATGCCACATTTCTTAAAACACAATGGGCCTCATTCACCAATATCTTCCTAAGTTTTTTCTTAAATTTGTTCTTAAGAAAGATCCTAAGAAAAGTCTATGTCAGATTCACAACGTGTTCTAAAAACCGCAGAATTGTTCGCACATATGTTCTTAAAATGATGAACCCCACTGTCCTCGTAAATGAAAAGCGCATGCCAGTTGTTCCTAATTAGCATAGGAAAAGGCCCCACCAACCCCCATAAAAGGGCATGAGACTGGAGGGCCGTGTGCACACACACAAATCGAAAAGAAAAGTTGAGAGCGAACGTCAATAATGCCCAAACGAAAATCTAAAGACGATGGAGCACCGGACTCCAAACATAAGAAAAACGTCAGTAGTTCTGAAGTGGGGATATTGCTGCAGGTGCTTAGTTTGTATTCAAAATTTAAACATTTGCTTTTGTAGTATAGTCCAAACATTGCATAATTGAAACCCCCAAAAGTAAAAGGTCACTACAATGGTTTGATTTTTATCATTTATTTACAGATGAACTCCCGCTGAGGCAAACACCCTCTGAGACAAAAACTGGCACCTTAATGCTTTGTAAAATAATGAAAATAATTATTAAAAAATATTATAAATGATAAAAATATTATTGTAAGTTAAATCCTATAATATTATACAACTGAATTGAAAATTGAAAAATTGAAAATTAATTGAAGAAAACGCAATAACCAATTATTTTGCACAAACATGTCAGCACTCAAATGTGCGTAAGTTTGCTCTTGAGTGTGCATAGATTCTGTTCTTACCTAAGAAAAAATCCCAAATAAGAAAACATTGGTGAATGTCAGAATCTTTGTGAAAAAGGCGTTAAGTGGGTTTTAAGAAGAAAATTCTTCTTAAGAACAGTTGGTGAATGAGGCCCAATGTTTGTGATCTAAATATTACTCAATCCATTGGAGTAAAAAAAACTGAAACACATGGTTCATACAAGAGTTTTTCAAACAGTGAAAAAATGACGTTTAAAATTTGTTTTTGCACTTTTTCATTGTTTGGACATAAGACTATAGTCTTATGTATCGTTTTGTTTAAAAAAACATATTGTTCTTCATGGATATTGTTTTTAAAAAATCGATTCCTTTATTTCACCATTATTGAGACAAAAACATTATTTTCCATTGAAAAACATTGTATATCACAAATATAATTAAACACATTTGTATTCCTTTATTGCAACATAAACATGATTTCCTATCCATCTGAATAAGAAATCAAACATTTAAAACATTTCATCATTTTTCACTTTTTGGACATAAGACTATTGTCTTATGTATTTTATTCTTTAGCACTGAAACACATTTTTTCCAGAAAGTTTTTTTAAAAAACATGCCATCTCCAATTTAAGCATGTTTGTGAAATAAACAACATTTGCTATCCATCTGAATAAAAAACAACCTTTACATTTTTTTTCTCATTTTTTACTTTTTGTACATAAGGCTATAGTCTTATGTATTTTCTTCTTTTCCTCTGAAACACATTTTGCGCCATAAAGTTTTTTAAAAATCCGTGTCACCTCTTATTTTACCATGATTGTTATATAAACAATATTTCCTATCCATCTGAATAAGAAATTAAACATTTAAAACATTTCATCATTTTTCACTTTTTGCACATAAGGCTATAGTCTTATGTATTTTATTCTTTTCTTCTGAAACACATATTTCAACAGACATTTTTTTAAAAATATGTGTTGCCTCTTATTTTACCATGATTGTTCTATAAACAATATTTCCTATCCATCTGAATAAGACAACAAACATTAAAAACATTTCATAATTTTTCACTTTTTAGACATAAGACTATAATCTTATGTATGTTCCTGTTTTCCACTGAAAAACATTTTGTATCACAAATGTAATTAAACACATTTGTATTCCTTGATTTCACCTTTCTTGCAATATAAACATGATTTCCTATCCATCTGAATAAGAAATCAAACATTTAAAACATTTCATCATTTTTCACTTTTTGGACATAAGACTATTGTCTTATGTATTTTATTCTTTAGCACTGAAACACATTTTTTCCAGAAAGTTTTTTTAAAAAACATGCCATCTCCAATTTAAGCATGTTTGTGAAATAAACAACATTTGCTATCCATCTGAATAAAAAACAACCTTTACATTTTTTTTCTCATTTTTTACTTTTTGTACATAAGGCTATAGTCTTATGTATTTTCTTCTTTTCCTCTGAAACACATTTTGCGCCATAAAGTTTTTTAAAAATCTGTGTCACCTCTTATTTTACCATGATTGTTATATAAACAATATTTCCTATCCATCTGAATAAGAAATTAAACATTTAAAACATTTCATCATTTTTCACTTTTTGCACATAAGGCTATAGTCTTATGTATTTTATTCTTTTCTTCTGAAACACATATTTCAACAGACATTTTTTTTAAAATATGTGTTGCCTCTTATTTTACCATGATTGTTCTATAAACAATATTTCCTATCCATCTGAATAAGACAACAAACATTAAAAACATTTCATAATTTTTCACTTTTTAGACATAAGACTATAATCTTATGTATGTTCCTGTTTTCCACTGAAAAACATTTTGTATCACAAATGTAATTAAACACATTTGTATTCCTTGATTTCACCTTTCTTGCAATATAAACATGATTTCCTATCCATCTGAATAAGAAATCAAACATTTAAAACATTTCATCATTTTTCACTTTTTGGATATAAAACTATATAGTTTTGTATTTTCTTTTGCATTGAAACACATTTTTTGCCAATTAGTGTTTAAAAAACATGTGCTGTCCTATTTAAACATGGTTGTGAAATACACAACATTTGCCATCCATCAGAATAAAAAAAACAACCTTTAAAATTTTTTTCTCATTTTTTACTTTTTGCACATTGGACTATAATTTTATCTATGTTCCTGTTTTCCACTGAAAAACATTTTATATCGCAAAAGTAATTAAATACATTTGTATTCCTTGATTTCACCTTTATTGCAACATAAACATGATTTCCCATCCATCTGAATAAGAAATTAAACATTTAAAACATTTCATCATTTTTCACTTTTTGGACATAAGACATAGTCTTATGTTTTTTCTTCTTTTGCATGAAACACATTCTTGCCAGATTGTTTTTTTTAAAAAAAAAAAACGTGCCATCTTTTATTTAAACATGATTGTGAAATAAACAACTTTTGCCATCCATCTGAATAAAAAAACAACCTTTAAAATGTTTTTCTCATTTTTTTCTTTTTGCACATAAGACTATAATTTTATGTATGTTCCTGTTTTCCTCTAAAAAACATTTTATATCATAAATATAATTAAACACATTTGTATTCCTTGATTTCACATTTACTGCAACAGACACATGATTTCCTATCCATCTGAATAAGAAAACAAACATTTAAAATATTTCATCATTTTTCACTTTTTGGACATAAGACTATAGACTTATGTATTTTCTTCTTTTGCCAGAAAGTTTTTTAAAAACATGTTCCATCTCCTATTTAAACATAGCTGGGAAATAAACAACATTTTCTATCCATCCTGAATAAATAAAAAAAACTTTAAAAAGTTTTTCTCATTTTTTACTTTAATGTATTTTCTTCTTTTCCTCTGAAACACATTTTTTCGCCATAAAGTTTTGAAAAATTGTCAGCTCTTATTTTACCATGGTTGTGATGTAAACATTATCTCATTCAGAATGTAAGGGGTGAGGTGATAATCTCATTCAGAATGTAAGGGGTGAGGTGATAATCTCATTCAGAATGTAAGGGGTGAGGTGATAATCTCATTCAGAATGTAAGGGGTTAAGGTGATAATCTCTGGAACCTCTGGAAGAGCTGGTAATGAAAGTTTAAGATGGCCGCAGACCCAGAGAAAGAGAGATTGGGAAACAGCAGAGAGTATCACACAAGAGGGCTCCAAATAGCACAATCCTTATCACCACATTCCTGAAACAGCCCACCATTTTCCCAAACATGGCCCTCTCACTTCACACATATCTACATTTTACTACCTAATGTGGACATTCTCTCTGGTGTCACATGATGTGGTGTTTTTCGCACATTTTTGCTCCCAGGGAACACTGCGTTCAAGGAGGAGGAGTCAAGGGCTGTTCTTCACAGGGGTCACAAAGCCCACCCAATATTTCATCTCACAATCCTCCTAAATGTCACGAAAACAGGAATCTGGATGGCTCTGCACGTAGCACAGACCAGATATTTAGCCCCTCCCCTTTTTAACAGATACTTTTCATAGCCCCGATATACTATTCCTAAAAAAAGAAAATATTCATTTTACCATTCTGTACACTGCAACAAATATAATCCATAAATGTTAAATTACTGAAGTGAAAAATGAGTGGGGTATTTTTTCCCCCACAGGCTAATTACTCACTCATTCTCTTCTTTCCCATCATATAAACACTCTTTGTGTTGCTTGTTTGTCAGAAACTCCAGTGAGTCTAAACAATTGAATCATTTTGAATATCTTGCTGTAAATTACACAGCACAGGCAGTTCTGGGATCATTTGGGAAATGCACCAAATTATTTTGCAATGTCAACAACTTCATCGAGCAATACTTCAGCTGGAAAGCATTTGCATTCTCCTGCAACCTCTTTAAAAGTTGATTCCAATGCTATGCTGTAATAATTTCTATCTGAGGTTGCAATATTTTCCTGGTGAAGTGAATCTATATTCCAATATGCACAGATCTGTGATTCAGTGTTTTATCATTATGTTAACAGGTTGAAAAGTGCAGTGAAAAATCTCTCTTTTTGAAACATGAATCTTTAACATGGACAACATGGATTTTCTCTAAGAACAAGAAAGTACAACACAGTCACTGTGGTAATAATATTTACCATCTATGCATATCTGTGCAGTGTATAGTGTATAGTGTGTGCTGTGCAGTGTATGGTTTATAGTGTGTGTAGGGTGCTGTACAGTGAATGGTGTATATTGTGTGTAATGTGCTGTAAAGTGTATAGTGTGTATAGCATGCTGTACAGTGTATGGTGCATAGTCTATATTGTTTACAATTGTTCACAGCGTATACTGCATACTGAATTAGAATTAAACATCGGATAGAGCATGACTCACTGCTCCATGACATTCTACATATCAAGTGCAGCAATTGTCTGTGCTGACACTTTAGGAGGAAAATCCCAGCTGGAAATATATCCTTTAAAATTCAGAAGCAGTTTTTGTGTCCTGAAGGCCAATCCTAGGCCAGCTGCACACGGTCCAGCTGCAGAAGAGCCAGCTGCAGGGAATCCAGCTGCAGAGGAGCCAGCTGCAGAAGAGCCAGCTGCAGAGGATCCAGCTGCAGAGGAGCCAGCTGCAGAGGAGCCAGCTGCAGAGGAGCCAGCTGCAGAGGATCCAGCTGCAGGGGATCCAGCTGCAGAAGAGCCAGCTGCAGGAGATCCAACTGCAGAGGAGCCAGCTGCAGGGGATCCAACTGCAGAGGAGCCAGCTGCAGGGGATCCAGCTGCAGAGGAGCCAGCTGCAGGGGATCCAACTGCAGAGGATCCAGCTGCAGAATATCCAGCTGCAGAGGAGCCAGCTGCAGGGGATCCAGCTGCAGGGAATCCAGCTGCAGAGGATCCAGCTGCAGAGAAGCCAGGCGTTATTCTCCTCAGGACTAAAGACGATCTGTGGTGTGACTGCAGGACTGCTCTCTGTCTCAGTGTTTTTCCTTACTAACCTCTGGAGGCCCACAGGCTCCTTCCCATCAGTAAAAACATCAAAGTGTCATTATCAGTGGCCCACTGGGGGACTATGGAAACCATGACAACACGGACTCTGGAATTTGAAGGCAAGTCGGAAAGTTAGTGGCCTTTCTCTCCCCTCCTCAAAGACATGCTTCACAAGAGTAGTTATTGATAAGTAGATCCTTCCCATACCTGCCTGTAACTGTCACAAAGCATTCTTAGACCATGAGTATTTCATTTAAGAGAATTCCCAGACACATCTGTCAGCTGATCGTTGTCTAAAATAGCCTGCTTGCATGGGAGGAGGGGGGGGGGGAGTTGGGGGTTCCTTGATTTGAAAAACACAGGAGGAGTATTTTTATCAGACACACATAATAGTGAAACATATCTGATAATGGAATAAATTCATTTATCGTGCAAAAATAAATTTTAATCCAATTAAAGGGCATTAGTTCTTGCATTTCCTTGAATATGGAAGAGAGTGTATGGGACACAGGACAGCCCACCATCCCTCGGCCGACCCCCCCCCACCCCCTACTCCCACCACCCCCTAGTGAGAGAAATATCAGCTCACCCGCAAAAAGACACAGCGGGGGAAATAAAACAGAGCAAATGAAAAAACAGGCTCCTGTCTGATTGTCTGGGGTTTCAGAGAGCAGAGCCAAGTGCACAGTCCTTCAGCTTATCTAAAACCCTAAAACCCTAAAACCCTAAAACCCTAAAACCCTAAAACCCTAAAACCCTAACCCTAACCCTAACCCTAACCCTAACCCTAACCCTAACCCTAACCCTAACCCTAACCCTAACCCTAACCCTAACCCTAACCCTAACCCTAACCCTAACCCTAACCCTAACCCTAACCCTAACCCTAACCCTAACCCTAACCCTAACCCTAACCCTAACCCTAACCCTAACCCTAACCCTAACCCTAACCCTAACCCTAACCCTAACCCTAACCCTAACCCTAACCCTAACCCTAACCCTAACCCTAACCCTAACCCTAACCCTAACCCTAACCCTAACCCTAACCCTAACCCTAACCCTAACCCTAACCCTAACCCTAACCCTAACCCTAACCCTAGCCCTAGCCCTAGCCCTAGCCCTAGCCCTAGCCCTAGCCCTAGCCCTAGCCCTAGCCCTAGCCCTAGCCCTAGCCCCAACCCTAACCTAAGCCCTAGCCCTAGCCCTAGCCCTAGCCCTAGCCTTAACCCTAACCCTAACCCTAGCCCTAGCCCCAGCCATAACCCTAAACCTAGCCCCAACCCTAACCTTAACCTTAGCCCTAGCCCTAGCCCTAGCCCTAGCCCTAGCCCTAGCCCTAGCCTTAACCCTAACCCTAGCCCTAGCCCTAGCCCTAGCCCTAGCCTTAACCATAACCCTAAACCTAGCCCCAACCCTAGCCCTAACCCTAGCCCTAGCCCTAGCCCTAGCCTTAACCATATTCCTAACCCTAACTCTAGCCCTAGCCCTAGCCTTAACCCTAGCCCTAACCCTAACTCTCTCCCTCACACTAGCCCTAGCCCTAGCCCGAGCCGTAACCCTAACCCTAACCCTAACCAACCCTAACCCTAACCCTAGCCCTAGCCCTACCCCTACCCCTAGCCATAGCCCTAGCCCTAACCCTAGCCTTAACCATAACCCTAAACCTAGCCCTAACCCTAACCTTAGCCCTAGCCCTAGCCCTTACCCTAATTAAAGCCCTAGCCCTAACCCTAGCCCTAGCCCTAGCCTTAACCATATTCCTAAACCTAGCCCTAACCCTAGCCTTTACCTTAACCCTAACCCTAGCCCTAGCCCTTACCCTAACCCTAACCTTAGCCTTAACCCTAGCCCTACCCCTAACCATAGCCCTAGCCCTAACCCTAGCCTTAACCATAACCCTAAACCTAGCCCTAACCCTAGCCCTTACCGTAATCCTAACCCTAACCTTAACCCTAACCCTAACCCTAGCCCTAGCCCTAGCCTTAACCCTAGCCCTAACCCTAACTCTCTCCCTCACACTAGCCCTAGCCCGAGCCGTAACCCTAACCTTAGCCCTAACCCTAACCCTAGCCCTAGCACTAACCCTAAGCCTAACCCTAGCCCTAGCCCTAACCCTAATCCTAATCCTAACGCTAGCCCTAACCCTACCCCTAACCCTAGCCTTAACTATAAATCTAACCCTGGGAAATAACCCTGATCCTAACCCTAACCCTAACCCTAACCCTAGCCCTAGCCCTAGCCTTAACCCTATCCCTAACCCTAACTTTATCCCTCACCCTAGCCCTAGCCCTAACCCTAACCTTAACCCTAGCCCTAACCCTAACCCTAACCCTAACCCTAGCACTAACCCTAACCCTAGCCCTAACCCTAACACTAGCCCTAGCCCTAGCCCTAGCCCTAACCCTAACCCTAACCCTAACCTGAACACTTCCTTCGGCCCCCAGCCAGCCCTAAACCCGGCTGCAATCAGCAACAACACAACCTCACAGCTGCTGCTGCGATGAGGAAAATGCAAAGGACTGAAACACACACACACACACACACACAAAACATACACACGCATACTCTCACTAAGACACACACACACTCGCATATGCACACACAAACACGCATATACACACACGCACACACTCACACACACACACGCAGTCACACACACAAACACAAACTCAGACACAGAGACACACACAAGAATGTGAGGATGGGAGAGATGTGGGATGGATTAGGGTTAGAGTTAAATCCTTTTCTTTGGGAGGGGGATAAAGGCAGTATTGTTGACTGTTAGAAGAATTTGTGAGGAAAATGATCCAATAAGCAAGCCGCTCCACTAAAGAGGAGAGACAGCAAGATCGAGGGAGAGAGAGAGAGTGAGAGGAAGAGAGAGAAAGGGGGAGAGAGAGCAAGGGAGAAAGAGGGTGGAGAGAGGGTAAGGGGAGGAAAAGAAGTGAGAGAGAAAATTTAAGGAGAAAGAGAGAGAGAGGAGAGGTGGGAGGGAGGGGGAGGAAAACAAGTGACAGAGAAAACCTAAGGGAGAGAGAACGTTTGTGACTTCATTAAAGGGCAGGTACCAGCTGCAGGTAAGAATCACAGCAGAACTTTAACTTCTTTACTCTGTGAGCTGTTCTCTGGGTTACTGAGGAAACACAGCAGAACTTTAGCTTCTTTACTCTGTGAGCTGTTCTCTGGGTTACTGAGGAAACACAGCGGAACTTTAGCTTCTTTACTCTGTGAGCTGTTCTCTGGTTTACTGAGGAAACACCGTAGAACTTTAGCTTATTTACTCTGTGAGCTGTTCTCTGGGTTACTAAGGAAACACAGCAGAACTTTACGTTCTTTACTCTGTGAGCTGTTCTCTGGGTTACTGAGGAAACACAGCATAACTTTAGCTTATTTACTCTGTGAGCTGTTCTCTGGGTTACTGAGGAAACACAGCAGAACTTTAACTTCTTTACTCTGTGAGCTGTTCTCTGGGTTACTGAGGAAACACAGCAGAACTTTAGCTTCTTTACTCTGTGAGCTGTTCTCTGGGTTACTGAGGAAACACAGCAGAACTTTAGCTTCTTTACTCTGTGAACTGTTCTCTGGGTTACTGAGGAAACACCGTAGAACTTTAGCTTATTTACTCTGTGAGCTGTTCTCTGGGTTACTGAGGAAACACAGCAGAACTTTAGCTTTTTTACTCTGTGAGCTGTTCTCTGGGTTACTAAGGAAACACAGCAGAACTTTAGGTTCTTTACTCTGTGAGCTGTTATCTGGGTTACTAAGGAAACACAGGAGAACTTTAGCTTCTTTACTCTGTGAGCTGTTCTCTGGGTTACTGAGGAAACACAGCAGAACTTTAGCTTCTTTACTCTGTGAGCTGTTCTCTGGGTTACTGAGGAAACACATTAGAACTTTAGCTTCTTTACTCTGTGAGCTGTTCTCTGGGTTACTGAGGAAACACAGCAGAACTTTAGCTTCTTTACTCTGTGAGCTGTTCTCTGGGTTACTGAGGAAACACCGTAGAACTTTAGCTTATTTACTCTGTGAGCTGTTCTTTGGGTTACTGAGGGCTGAATTCAGAGCATTTCTATAGAAACCTGCTTCTCTCACTCCGTTCCTCTGGCAGTTATTTGTATTTGGTTTTGCAAAAGTGCTTTTCCTGTTTTAAAGAATAAGAAGACATAGACAAAGCTGTAGATTGTTTTTTTTTTCAGGGCCAGGTGAATGACATTATTTCTTTTCCATGATCAAGCTTTCGCACTGTTCTGTTTAACTACAACCTTGTTACATAAGGCAAAACCATGTTTAAAAAGTCCTGACTTACAAAAGCAGTGGCATACTTTGGTAAGGGTAGTCTGGATGCAGTGTCCCATGGATCCTGTTCAAGTGGAATTTCAGTTTAAAAAGTTAAAGAAATGTGCAGTTTCTGATTGTGGGAAAACTCAACTTTCATACTTTTCATACCTTTCCCCGGTTCAGCTCTGCAGCTCATGTGGCTTCTCTGGTTTATCTCAGCTACTGAATCAGGTCACCTGAACTGACTTCATCCAAACTATCTAAAGGCTGTAACATTTTACTGTAATGCTCAGTAGAAATGGTACAAATATGGCAAAAACTGTAATGTTCAGATAATTACACATCACAACATTAAATTACCAAAAATCCCCCCAGAGTTTGTGGATAGTTATATAAAAACGGACACTTGCAAGAACACAAACATAAAGTGGCCCTGTATCAGCACTGTCCAGAAAAGCAAGATTCAACGATCAGGGCAAAGTGGGGCAAAGCAGATCCCTAGCTCAGGCCATGGTGAAGGCATCTGTCATAATCATCATCATCATCAGTGTGAGTGTGAAGTGGGGCGAAGCAGAGCCCAAGCCCAGGCCATGGTGAGCGCATCTGTCATCATCATCATCAGTGCGAGAGGAAGAAAAAGGATTTTCGGACACAATAAAAAAGTGACCCTCCATTAAAGACATTGAGAGAAACAGAGCAGGGAACAGCCAGCAGTGCAGTGTATGATGGGTAGGGGACTGGGCTTGTAACTCAAAGGTTTGCAGCTTCGATTTCCAAGTAGAACACTGTTGTTGTTGTTGTAGCCGCGAGGAAGGTCCATAACCTGGCTTGATTCAGTCAAAATGGATACTATGTTTAAAAAATACTAAAGTTGTGTAATTTGCTCTGGATAGGATTGCCTGCTAAATGCAATGTAATGTAGTACAGTAACCTAATTTATTGATTGCAGATTTGAGCGGTGGGGTTCGAGCTTGAACACAGATGCATTTGCAGAGAGTTGGCCATTCCAAATTAGGGTGGGAATCGAATAAGCTCAGCCCAACGTTGGATGCCAAATTTATTTAAAAAATAAAAAATAGGAAGCAAGCTTTGCAAAGTTTGTCTCATGACTCATAAAGTATCTTCCAAAGTGATCTCGAAGGAAGGGTCAGTTCTTTCCCATGATAATGATGTGAGGATAAAATGGCCAGCATTGTTGGGCTGAATCGCCTGTTCCCGTCATTATGTTATGCTATGCTATGCTATGCTATGCTATGCTATGCTATGTTATGTTATGTTATGTTATGCTATGCTATTCTATGCTATGCTATGCTATGCTATGCTATGCTATGTTATGTTATGATGTGGCCTACAGCTACCACAACACTCAGCCACTTAGGAATGAGTCCCATCTATAGATTCAATAATTTCTGCCATTATCTGTGGAGATGAGTTTCTAAACCCAAGACCAGCACATTCTAAAAGAAGACACAACTATTTATTCACTTATTGCAGCAGGGGAACAGAATACGCAAACATCAGTAAAATGCCTTCTTCTGAATGGCTCACATACTGACGGCATTTTGCCGATATATTGCGTATTCTGTTTCCCTGCTGCTGTAAGTGAAGAAACAGTCACCCATTTGTTGTGTGAACCATTTCTTTTGGATTACTGTAATTATTGGTTTAACATGCCACTCTTATTAAGCAGTTGAGTGTGATGGTATCAGTTTTCTATTGATTTATACGCACATAGTTAATGGATTCCAAAAAAATGTAATTATTCTATTATATAAAAATAACATTTGATGTTTAAGTAGGGTTTCAAACATAGCCGACTGTTACCTTCTCTAAGCCCAAACTTTTACACATCTGACGCAATGCTCCAGTCACACAACACGAGGGCCCACAGGCCAAGAAATGACAGAAGTGTCACCCAAACATGTTAGTGCTACGGCCGCTAGCTTTAAAACTACAGAGCAAAGGAGACAGAAGCAGTTCACATTATGGCCTTTAGCAGACGCTCTCATCCACAGTGACTAGCACAGCCTATATTGTGTGTTACATTGCGACATATAGTGTGCATTACATAGCAGTACAATACACACCCCTATACATGTAATGCACACTTCCTGTATTTTTAGCAATGGAGTGCAGTGAGCATTCTGTCATTAATTATTTGATTATCTCAATAATTTATTGAATCTGACATTTTAAAAAGTATAGAACTGGGACATGCTCTGTGATCCAATACATGAGTGAACCAGAGTTAGTTCATACACTTTTGAAAACTGAGGCAAAAAACAAAAACCAGAACCTGCCCCCCAGAACTGGAGTTATGCTCCCCTGCTCTTGATAATATCTAACGCAATGTACTTTGTCTGGTTAGATAGTATTTAATTTGGTGTGCACGTATTCTACATACAATGTCTAACGCAATGTGCTCTGACTATTTAGACAGTATCTAATTTGGTGTATGTACACTCTAAATACATCATCTAATGTACTGTATATGCACTGCTTACATTAAACAAAACGGCTCCCTTCCCAGATCATCAGCTTCTTAATCACAGAGCCCGACCTTCTTATCGCTATGACGATTGAGCTGTCACTCGGCCAGCAAGGCAGGGCCAAACATCTGTATATCATCTCTCTCCAGCTGACCACAATTCAGGCTTTGTGTAAAACCCAGCAGGCCCCTGAACGCGCTCCTTCTGTTCCCATGACAATGCTCATTAACACATGCATGTGTGGGGGTGCAGGGGCCCCAGCAGGTTACAGCACTAGACCCTCAGAATTCCATTCCATGAGGAACAATAAAGTGCCAAAATGAAATATGTGCTTGCCATTAATCAACTTGGCGCTAACATTTCAGTCAACTCATGAACTCCATATCTTCGAGTATTTAAAATATTTAACAATTGACAGTACACTATTATAATCATTTGGAGCCAATGGCTTTTGAGTGAATTGAAATTTTCATCTGAATTGACTTTGGCATTGAAATTAACACTGATCTGTTTATGTTCAACTCCTTTTGCAACCAAAGGGTGTCAACTGAGAGAGCCTTTATAAAAATATTCATATAACTGGGTCATGGTGCATCACATGAAAACCAAACAGCTTTTGGCTTCATGCATTTAAATAAAAAAAGTAATAACTACAGACGTAGGCGCATTGGGCCTCATTCACAAAACGTGTACGATCACAATTTAAGAGAGGTTTTGTGAATGAGGCCCATTGTCTCTGAATCAGGAAGCACTAGCAGACCCAGTGGGGGGTCAGCTCTCAAACCATCAGCATTAAAACGTCTTCTTCATGACTGGGAACAGATGTGCGATTGTGAGATTGAAAATATAGTTCTGCTCTGCGGTTGTATTTATGCACATCCTGTAAATGACAGTCCTGTAAACCAAGAGAAAGCTCTAAAGCTTTCAGCTGCTCACACTGTACCTCAGTCACATGATTAGTCTCCATGTGATTAAAGCTTTCAGGCCCTCACACTGTACCCCGGTCACATGATTAATCTCCATGTGATCATGTGATCCAGGTGCTGGCTGCTCTTTGCACTGCATGGGGAACAGGTTGCTGTTCCACTTGTTTTGACCTTTGATTACTAACATCTAAGTTAAGCTCTGCAAATGGTTCTTCAGGGAAAAAGGTTCTGGTCACATGACTGGAAATCCTCTCATTCTTGGTCCACACTGATCAGGACTCAATGGTCATTCCTAAAACTCTATCCGAATTCCCAAAACTCTATCCGCATCCCCAAAACTATATGCATTCCCAAAATACTATCTGCATTCCCAAAACACTATCCACACTCCCAAAACACTATCCCATTCCCAAAACTCTATCCACATTCCCACAACTATCTGCATTCCCAAAATACTATCCCCATTCCCAAAACTATCTGCATTCCCAAAACACTATCCCCATTCCCAAAACTATTTGCATTCCCAAAACACTATCCCCATTCCCAAACTCTCATTGTTGCTATTACTCAAACCAAATGTTTTCCTTTCCTTGCTTCCTTCCATTGGCCGTTTTCCCTGCTAGTCTAAGCTGGGCTCACTGGACCTCCTGGCACAATGGTGGCTTTATCCAGAACACCGCTGAGTCAGAGCTGCGGCATGCACTCAGTCCTGCAGCAAACCAATGCACACAGTCCTGCAGCAAACCAATGCACTCAGTCCTGCAGCAAACCAATGCACCCAGTCCTGCAGCAAACCAATGCACTCAGTCCTGCAGCAAACCAATGCACTCAGTCCTGTAGCAAACCAATGCACTCAGTCCTGTAGCAAACAAATGCACTCAGTCCTGTAGCAAACCAATGCACTCAGTCCTGCAGCAAACCAATGCACTCAGTCCTGCAGCAAATTTAGGTTATATATTTTAAAAATATTGGGAAATATGGGTTTAGATAAAGAATAAGTTTGTTTTATCTTCTTAAAGACCTCTACTAAAAACTTGCATTGCATTTTCTCTCTCTCTCTCTCTCTGTCTCTCTCTTTCAGGAACATGAAGGCTGGTTTTGGATACTCCCCTCTGCTGGTGCTCCTGTTGCTGGGGGCTGTCTGTGGCCAGAGGCCGAGGCCCAGACCAGGCCGCCCCCCCAGCACCAGAAAGCCCCCCGTCCCACAGCCTGAACCGAAGGAGCCCACAGACTTCCCTCCGCCCATCCTGGGACCACCGTCAGTCTTCCCTGACTGTCCCAGGGAGTGCTTCTGCCCCCCCTCCTTCCCTGAAGCCCTTTACTGTGAGAACCGCAACCTGCGCAAGGTCCCCACCATCCCAGCTCGCACCCAGTACCTCTACATACAGAACAACTACATCGACGAGATGACGGCCGAGCCATTCCAGAACGCCACCGAGCTCCGATGGATCAACCTGGACAACAACCGCATTCGCAAGGTGGATCGGCAGGTGTTTGAGAAGATTCCTAATCTCCTCTTCCTCTACCTGGGGAGGAACAACCTGAAGGAGGTGCCCAGTGACCTGCCCAACAGCCTGGAGCAGCTGAGACTAAGCCGAAACCAGATCTCCAAGATCCCAGCAAGCTCCTTCTCCAAGATGGAACACCTGGCATTGCTGGACCTGCACCACAACAAGCTCGGAGACGGCGCCCTGAGCAAAAACATCTTCAAGGACCTGAAGAACCTGGTCCAGCTCAACCTGGCCCACAACAGCCTGAGAAAAATGCCCAGCAACGCTCCTCCGAACATTTTCCAGCTTTTCCTGGACCGGAACAACATTGAGGACATTCCAAAAGATTACTTCCAAAAGTTCCCCAACCTGGCCTTTGTCAGGCTGAATTATAATCAACTGACTGACAAGGGGATACCCAAGAAGGTTTTCAATGTGTCCAGCCTCCTAGACCTGCACCTGGCCCATAATAAACTGAACAATGTGCCAACCTTTAACCACAAACTGGAGCACTTGTACCTCAACAACAACAACATTGATAGTAAGTGTGTGAGATTCTGACTTCAACCCATAGATTAAGAAAACAAAAGTAGAATTTACAAATGCACCCCCTTCCACGCACACAGTGATGTATCAGAAACTGTTCATGCCAGACACATTTAACAATGTATTTTCTTTCCCAATAATTCACAATCAAAACCTTAATATATAATCATACTGGTCACATCGCCACATATTCTCTTGTTCTTAATCTAAAAATGACTCTAAGAATTAACTTGGAAAGGCCCAGTTACTTAGTGTAGTAAAGATACAATATACACATCTGCCTTTATGCAGTTTTAATGGGTACTGGGTGTATGTAATATTTGGGTATGTTTAATATTAAGACATGTGCATGCAGCTGCCAGGGTACTCTTAATCACCCATAATGCATTGTGAGGAACACCCTGTGCTCTCCTAACAGGCATCAACGGCACCGAGCTGTGCCCGTTCCCAGTGATGTCAACCCTCCTGAACGAGGAAGACCTGCCCAGGCTGAGCTATTTAAGGCTGGACGGAAACCACCTGAGTCCTCCAATCCCAATGGACGTCATCATGTGCTTCAGACGCCTCAAATCCATCGTCATCTAGAGCTTCTCTGGCCATGAGCTCTTACCCAAACCCTCTCCCCCCCTTCCCTCCCCACCCACGCATCCGCTCACCTTACCCAAAACCCCCCTCACCCCTTCCCCCCCACCTGGCTGGGATGAACTGATCATGTCTCAGACTGTCAAACGCGTGATCCCTCCCAAATGAATGGGAAATATCCTCTTTTTGTACAGCTGGACTTTACACTCTCAAGCTAGTGAGACCTCACCCATGACACCAAAGAGGAAACCTAATGTGAAGTTGTGACTGTGGGCCTTGTAGAGTTGCTTCACCATGTCCTCCATGCATGGATATAACTGCAATAACATATTACTTCCTCAGTAAGTCGTGTTTCTAGTAACATACACATAATAATTATTAAAAAGAACGAGTTAAGCCTAAAAATAAAGGTACATTAACTGACCTACTACATGCTTACAGCGTAGTTACGTCACAGTGTGGTTTGAAAATACAAGCAATGCAGTTCAATCAGGAGGGGGTAAAAGAAAGCAGTGCTTCTAAGAGCAAGTCTAATATATTCACTCAGAGGGGCAAAGCAGAACACACGTGACTACCATGTAGTTCAACAGCCCTCAATGTACCCGTGATTTTAAGGTACTGTGTGTAAAAAGTTCATTTTATCTTTATTCGGTATGAATCATATCTGTAAAAATGAAACCTGTTCTGCATCACAATATCACCTGCATCTACAGGCCAGGTGAGTGTGTAACTCCCATGGCCTGGCTTGTTCTGATGTACCTGTCAAAACCACATTTTCATTTATCTTCAAAAGGGAATGTGCAGTATCCTGACAAACAAATAAAATAGCTAAAATGTATCATTGCTTTGGTGGGTTTGAAAAGAAAGGCAGAGCACACCCATCCTAAACATCACACAGGTACTGAGGGTGAGAAGGGGCCAATGAGGAGAAAGCCCTTTCCTCCTGGATCTGGACTCACCATTACACACTCTGTCACTCAAGAGCTCTTTGACTCCAACTAAACACAAACTGAAAGCACTTTCTACCTCCCAGTCTGTGGTATGTAAAGATTTAAGTTTGTAGGTCCCAGTCAGTGCTTTGTAAAGACTGAAGTTTGTAGGTCCCAGTCTGTGCTTTGTAAAGATTGAAGTTTTTTAGGTCCCAATCAGTGCTTTGTAAAGATTTAACAGTCTGTGGGTCTCAATCTGTGCTTTGTAAAGATTTAGGTCTGTAAGTCCCAGTCTGTGCTTTGAAAAGATCAAAGTTTGTAGGTCTCGGGCTGTGCTCTGAAGGTCCCAGTGATGTAACTAAGGAGGAATGTTCATCCTTTCACCTAAGTAAGCCAGTTCTGTTTCTTCCTCAGAGGTAAGGAAATGATTGGTTTCTCTTTTCAGAAACAAGGGGGAACTGGATTTAAACCAATCACGAATCAGAGCTGAAATGAAATGCGTGGCGAGGACCAGATAATGTGGCCTTCACTAGTACGACCCTCATTTTAGATCAGTCCACAGCTTCACTCCTGAGCCTTCACTAGTACGACCCTCATTTTAGATTAGTCCACAGCTTCACTCCTGAGCCTTCACTAGTACGACCCTCATTTTAGATTAGTCCACAGCTTCACTCCTGAGCCTTCACCAGTACGACCCTCATTTTAGATCAGTCCACAGCTTCACTCCTGAGCTCCAGCTACAGTCCTTTTACTCAGGCTAGCTCCCAGACTCACAATTAGCCTTACTGTGCGTGTTAAACACATCAGAGGCAGAACATTATACAACACTTTTAACACACCATATTTCAGAAATCTGAACCGGATTCCTCCTGTTCCAGAGCTGTCAGCAGAGTACAGAATGTTCACCAAAAAAAGGCCAGCAGTGGTGCTGGCTGATTTAGAAAAACCGTTGGCAGTCTCTGGGATACATTTGTGCAAAAATGCTGTTTTTGTGCTCTCTCTCTCTCTCTCTCTCCCTCTCTCTCCCTCTCTTCCTCTCTCACTCCCCCCCCCCCCCTCCTCTGTCTCGCTCTCTTTCTCTGCTGCATGCACACACACACAAACTTAATGAAGTATTACTCTGTTTCGCTCTCTTTCTCTGCTGCATGCACACACACACACACTTAATGAAGTATTACTCTGTCTCGCTCTCTTTCTCTGCTGCATGCACACACACAAACTTAATTAAGTATTACTCTGTCTCGCTCTCTTTCTCTGCTGCATGCACACACACACAAACTTAATGAAGTATTACTCTGTCTCGCTCTCTTTCTCTGCTGCATGCACACACACACACTTAATGAAGTATTACTCTGTCCCGCTCTCTTTCTCTGCTGCATGCACACACACAAACTTAATGAAGTATTACTCTGTCTCGCTCTCTTTCTCTGCTGCATGCACACACACACACACTTAATGAAGTATTACTCTGTCTCGCTCTCTTTCTCTGCTGCATGCACACACACAAACTTAATTAAGTATTACTCTGTCTCGCTCTCTTTCTCTGCTGCATGCACACACACACACACTTAATGAAGTATTACTCTGTCTCGCTCTCTTTCTCTGCTGCATGCACACACACAAACTTAATGAAGTATTACTCTGTCTCGCTCTCTTTCTCTGCTGCATGCACACACACACACACTTAATGAAGTATTACTCTGTCTCGCTCTCTTTCTCTGCTGCATGCACACACACAAACTTAATTAAGTATTACTCTGTCTCGCTCTCTTTCTCTGCTGCATGCACACACACACAAGCTTAATGAAGCTTTCTCTGCTGCATGCACACACACACACACTTAATGAAGTATTACTCTGTCTCGCTCTCTTTCTCTGCTGCATGCACACACACAAACTTAATTAAGTATTACTCTGTCTCGCTCTCTTTCTCTGCTGCATGCACACACACACAAACTTAATGAAGTATTACTCTGTCTCGCTCTCTTTCTCTGCTGCATGCACACACACACACTTAATGAAGTATTACTCTGTCTCGCTCTCTTTCTCTGCTGCATGCACACACACAAACTTAATGAAGTATTACTCTGTCTCGCTCTCTTTCTCTGCTGCATGCACACACACACACACTTAATGAAGTATTACTCTGTCTCGCTCTCTTTCTCTGCTGCATGCACACACACAAACTTAATTAAGTATTACTCTGTCTCGCTCTCTTTCTCTGCTGCATGCACACACACACACACTTAATGAAGTATTACTCTGTCTCGCTCTCTTTCTCTGCTGCATGCACACACACAAACTTAATGAAGTATTACTCTGTCTCGCTCTCTTTCTCTGCTGCATGCACACACACACACACTTAATGAAGTATTACTCTGTCTCGCTCTCTTTCTCTGCTGCATGCACACACACAAACTTAATTAAGTATTACTCTGTCTCGCTCTCTTTCTCTGCTGCATGCACACACACACACGCTTAATGAAGTATTACTCTGTCTCGCTCTCTTTCTCTGCTGCATGCACACACACACAAGCTTAATGAAGTATTACTCTGTCTCGCTCTCTTTCTCTGCTGCATGCACACACACACAAACTTAATGAAGTATTACTCTGTCCCGCTCTCTTTCTCTGCTGCATGCACACACACACACACTTAATGAAGTATTACTCTGTCTCGCTCTCTTTCTCTGCTGCATGCACACACACACACTTAATGAAGTATTACTCTGTCTCGCTCTCTTTCTCTGCTGCATGCACACACACACACTTAATGAAGTATTACTCTGTCTCGCTCTCTTTCTCTGCTGCATGCACACACACGCACACACACACACACACACACACACACACACACACACACACACACACACACACACACACACACACACACACACACACACACGCACACACACACACACTTAATGAAGTATTACTCTGTCTCGCTCTCTTTCTCTGCTGCATGCACACACACGCACACACACACACACACACACACACACACACACACACACACACACACACACACACACACACACACACACACACACACACACACACACACACACACACGCACACACACACACACTTAATGAAGTATTACTCTGTCTCGCTCTCTTTCTCTGCTGCATGCACACACACACACACTTAATGAAGCTTTCTCTGCTGCATGCACACACACACACTTAATGTATTAATTGTAGAATCATATCACATGTTCTGAGGGCCCTATTTTCACCCAAAAACAGCAATGATGGAGCAGGCACAGGTGAGATGGCGCAATCCTAGACTCACCTGTAAACACAGATGGTACAGTCCTGACTTCAAACAATGACTTTTGGAACCTAATGCATACGTTATCACCACTGTTTCATTAGCATTGCTAGCCTATGTAGGAACAAACGTGGGACGATGTGCAAGCAACTTCCAGATGATAAACTGAGTCCGAAACCTGCCTCAAATAAAATCAATTCTGCAATTCTGAGTACCCTCTCATCAGCCCGTTATCTGGCCCAGAATCAGCGTGTGCTGGCAGAAACAGCGCTGACCGCACACAGGGTAGTGCTCCATGTTTCTCTGCCATCTTAACTCTACCAAAACCCACACAGGTGGCGCTTCCTGAAGCAGGCCGCTGGACAAACCAGCTGAGCGCACTGGAATTCAGCATCGCAGCCGAGCCATAAACACCGAGGAGCTGGAGAGACCAGTCTGTTAAACACTGAGGAGCTGGAGAGACCAGTCTGTTAAACACTGAGGAGCTGGAGAGACCAGTCTGCTAAACACCGATGAGCTGGAGAGACCAGTCTGCTAAACACCGAGGAGCTGGAGAGACCAGTCTGTTAAACACTGAGGAGCTGGAGAGACCAGTCTGCTAAACACCGAGGAGCTGGAGAGACCAGTCTGTTAAACACCGAGGAGCTGGAGAGACCAGCCTGTTAAACACCGAGGAGCTGGAGAGACCAGTCTGCTAAACACCGAGGAGCTGGAGAGACCAGTCTGTTAAACACTGAGGAGCTGGAGAGACCAGTCTGCTAAACACAGAGGAGCTGGAGAGAACAGTCTGCTAAACACAGAGGAGCTGGAGAGACCAGTCTGCTAAACACTGAGGAGCTGGAGAGACCAGTCTGCTAAACACCGAGGAGCTGGAGAGACCAGTCTGTTAAACACTGAGGAGCTGGAGAGACCAGTCTGCTAAACACCGAGGAGCTGGAGAGACCAGTCTGTTAAACACTGAGGAGCTGGAGAGACCAGTCTGTTAAACACTGAGGAGCTGGAGAGACCAGTCTGTTAAACACTGAGGAGCTGGAGAGACCAGTCTGTTCACATGTCTCACTATGACTGGAGGGCAACATCGCCACTGTTAGTACCCTGCCTCCCAAGGCCACTGTAATGCTGTGCTTTTGTATTTGTAAACATAAACCACCTTCAACAGTAAGGCGATTATTATTTTCACCACCGTAATGTTATCACAGCACACAGAAGGTATAGTATTTAATCATTAATCTATTCTCTACATCAGTATTCACTGGCTTTTCAAAGGCAGCACATTCACAACACACACCTAGTCATCCGCCCTCAGGTCAATTTGAGGGTAATACATGTATAGTGCTCGTGCTAAAAATACAACTCTTCTGTATTTGCAATATGTGGGCAGATACCTGTAGCAACAGGTCAAAATGATGGATTTTCCACCTGCCGAAAAAGTAAACAAAAACATGCAAGTCTTCAGACATATTACCTGACAGCATACTCAAGAGGGAAAGACTGGCTCAGAGTAAACAATGTCTTGCCAGAAATGCTTTTTAAAGGCCATACCATTTATTTTTAAACACAAACATGCTAATCATTAATGCTACAATGGAATTTACTCGTCAACACTAGTAGCGGAAGTATGTCACGTCACATCAGGAAAGGAATTTGTACAGTTTAGTCACAAATAGTGCACAATCTGCTGAACACATAAATGTGATTTGTGATAAATATGAAAGTTTGTTTTATGACACAGCACACATGAAACCCCTTCCAGATGGCAGCTTGTATTCAGATGGAATGCGACAGCAAGATTAAGATATTGGCTTTTGTATCGATTTCTGGAAGGTAGCCGACTGGTAGTGATGAAATATAATATCTGAACATAAACAAAAGCCAAAATACTGACATACACAAATCACACACAGTACACATCTGGAAAAAAAAACAATTCTGACCAATCTTTGTCCCAAAACATTGACATTGGAATAATGAAGTCAGAACAAGTGGCGTCATCACCCCCCCCCTATCCCAAATAACTACACCCACATCTTTGTGGCTGAGGTTGGGCTGTTTCTCATTGTACCTACGCCCCCTAGTGTTCACTGTGTGTACATCAGAACTGAAACATAAAATATCTATTCTGATTAACTTTCATATGTCGGGACATTACCAGTGCTGCCCCATGGCCAATTTGGGCCAACATTTCAACAACAGATTTTTCCCTAATAAAAATAACTTCAACCTGAAATGTTTTCAATGTAGATATTTTAGTAGTTACTGTAGGTACAATGTTTGGGTCAATTAGCTCAGTTTCCACTTGTAATTCTACTCCAATCATGAACTTAACAGCTTTATTTAAACAGGGTAGGACAATGAGAACCAAGTTCACTTTTACATGTTCACCCTGTGAACAAAGCATAGGAGTAAATGACATAGGATATCAAAAATAATAAAATAGGTATAAAACACAAAAAATATATAACTAAGTGCATTGTATATGATATATTTTATATAATATACAATGTAATTATAAAATAAAAAACAACATAAAAATAAAACTATAAAATTACAAGGCAATAAATTAACCCAATACTCCATTAAATGTCACTTCTGGCAAGTGCAAGACACTATTAATGCTTTCAGAGAACAGTCTGTTAGTCAAGCCTCTGTGTTATTTTTAAATGCCTGCCTCTGATGGTCGAGTAGCCATCACACCAAAGCCAATGAATAGATCACCGTTTCTAGTAGGCATGGGCAAGTAAGAATTCCCCCATTTAACTGTGTACCTTACAAAACCAAATTTCCCTCGCATGCACGTTTACAAGTATTTATCAAATGCAATTAATAATAGTACATGACTTCAGCAAGAAAATTAACTGTTTTATAAAAATTTTATAAATCTGTCTTTTGAAATGTCTGCTACTGTATTTTGTACTTATTTTGGGTGTTTCTTTTATGTCTGGTGAAGCCATGGGCAAATTTCCACTGTGTGGTCAATAAAGTTTCCAATTCATATATTTCTGCAGTCAACCTACTGTAGAATTCACAAAAATGCACTTTAAATGCAATTTTAACATAATTTGTTACTATGTATTAATTTATCATTTACAATATTTTAATAATTTATAATTTATTAGTGTGTACTACATAATAGTGAGGCTGGTGCTCTACGCACAGTACATGTACTGCATATAGAGAATATAAATTTGCTTATTTTGAACTAAAATAAATTAATTAACTGACTATTTAAAAATTAGACCCAAACCTTCATAAGAATACTGACTACTGACAGCCAACTAGAGTGACACTAAACATTGTACAGGTGGAAAAACAGCTAAATGTTTCTGGCTTGTTTCTCATATTTTGTCAGGGAGTTTATGTATATGTGTGTGTGTATGTAAACACACATGTACACACAAACATGAAAAATACACGTATTGTACAATATCCTCTCTTGTGCAGTGTATCACATGTGAAAGCTCATTATGTCACCATGATCATGTTCCTACATTGAAGGTAAATGTTCATTTTAATAACATTAATGAAACCCCATTATTTAACCACGATCAGATTTTTTTGTTCATTTTAATAACATTAAACAAACGGCTTCCTGGCCGAGGGGATTAAAATCATGTTTTGAAAATGTACAATTTTACCATAAATGAAATGTTAAACTCTTCTTCCCTTTTGAATTAGATTATACCGAACAATATAAGGATGAAAATGGTTGAGGTTGGCCCTGCCACATGAACACTCAGAGAGCTTTAATTCCTCCAGTGAGCCTTTAACATCGTCTCGCTCAATGACACTCAGCCAGTAACCCAGGCTACAATCGTCTGAAGTCTTACCCTCCATAACCTCTATGATTCTGTCTTCCAGTGATTACTCTTTTAACATGCTGAGCAGCACGGCCTGCCCTGCTGTGCTGCTCATGGTTTGCAACTATTCTGTGTGAATTCCAAATTATAAATAGAAATATAGAAATATATAATGATGCTTTCGGTTTCTTGCCTAATTGCAAAACCCATGGCGGTGACGCGGCAGGAGCAGTGAGGAATGCAGAGAGACGCGTTTCAGGCTGATGTGATTACATCAGCACCTGTGCAGCATATGCCAGGAAAACATAAACGTCACTTTTAATTAACTACCTACCCGCCAAAGCATTTCCTTTAGGTGGAAACTTTGATTTTGGTTTGGCATGCCAATTTACTTCCCATATCCTTGTGTGATATTACTCAACTGTAAACAAAGCTGAATTAATGAATGACACACAAGGAAGTTCCTGGCTGATGAAAGGAAACGGTAATGAGTGGGAGGAGCAGAGTTTTCGAGGAACAGTCGAGGCTAAATTGAGTACAGGAAACAGTTGCACCGAATAAATGAATGAATGAATGAATGAATGAATGAATGAAAGCTCTTGTGATTTAACACATTCGAAAATCAATGCCAAATTGAAATAATATATGTTCAATGTTTATGACACTCAGAAACACTTTCCATATAAGGCTGCATCCCAAAATACAGACAAATAGCATCAAACATGTCGGCTAAAATTTTCATAAAAATATGCATTTTAAAAAAGGCGATTGAATGGTGTGGCCTCATTTTAACTTTATTCAGACAGAGGAAAGCAGGTGTTTACAGATAACAATGGGATCACAGCTCAGCAAATATATCTTGATTGTGGAAGATAGTGATCTAGCCAGATTTTTATTATTTTGTTTTTACATATTATTAAATATTAAATATTCCATCTTACATTAGCAGTAGAAATTGCTAACAATAAATGTTTCACATTTTGATGGTAAACTATCAGTGCCGTAGAAGCCAACAATGGCCAAGCCAATGATTACCTAATCCATCTGTGCCCCTATCCAGGGATCCCCAAATCCAGCAATGCCCTAATCCAGTAATGCCCAAATCCAGCAATGCCCTAATCCAGTAATGCCCAAATCCAGTGATGAACTAATCCAGTAATGCCCAAATCCAGCAATGCCCTAATCCAGTAATGCCCAAATCCAGCAATGCCCTAATCCAGTAATGCCCAAATCCAGTGATGAACTAATCCAGTAATGCCCCAATCCAGCGATGCCCTAATCCAGCAATGCCAAAATTGAGCCAGTATAGATGCAGGTACACTTGTACTCCCCAGTTGCATTTCCACCATTTTTAAAAATCTTAAAGTTATCATTTAACACACACACACACATATATTATTATTATTATTATTATTATTATTATTATTATTATTATTATTAATAATAATAATAATAATAATAATAATAATAATAATAATAATAATAAAAATAATAATAATAATAAATGTCTGACTGGAACTACACATGATATATTTCAGGCACATCGTTTAGTTGGATGTCCGACCTAGAGCCCCATGTTTTTCTCAAAATTAAGAGCAAAATGCATTGTGGAGTTATTGAGACTGGCCTATAATTTCTAAAGGCATGAATTATATTTGATAATGCAAGTGACATTGAACTGAAGAGATCGTCATATTGACTTATTTCTTACCACAAGCAACTACACTAAACTACAATAACACAACAAAATGAAACTGAGTTTAACTAGGCTAACTGATAATGCTTATTTCATGTTACACAATGTATAAATTACAAGATGAATTTAAAATGAATGAAACTACCCTCATTTTAAATTTGACAGAAATGCTCAAGCTAGGGTTTTAATGCAGTCCCTGCTACAATGACCACATCTACAGAGTAAAAATAAGAAATCAGCCTGTTTAAGGCCACATTGCCGCCAGTGGGATTTTATGCTGGCCTGTGTTACCATATGTTAACATGGTCATGTTCATGAAACAAATACACATTTTTCTAATATTCAACCAACTTTACTTGACATGTAAACATTTAGTTAGGTACCTCCAAGCTTATTTATTTTCTTCCTTACAAAGACAGATTTTCTCACGCATCACTGCAGAAATTTGAGGCTTCCCTACTGAACCCCACAGGAGAAAATCAAAACACTCAAGGAACTAGAGAAATATGTCAGCATTCTTTTTAAAACAATTAAGAATTGCGCTCCTCCCTTTTCCTGTTCTTCACTCGCGAAATTTCCTTTGAGGTAACTCACCCAACTGTGGAAAGTATTTCCTACTACAGTAAATTCAGACAGGTAAATACCCAGCTCAGCAAAGGCACTTCCAAATTCCCCCAAGCTGCCGTTTCTCCTATATAAGAGAGCAGCAACAAGCATGAGCATCGACAGAGAACTCTTTCGACAGACAACTCAGAACCAACAAGACTCTCAGGTAACCAAAATCTCATTCATACACCATAAAGAAAGACCATTACATCTTAAGCGATTGATGTATGATAGAAATTTTACATTATATAATTAATTTTAAATTATTGCAGTGATAAGTTTTGAAACACACATTTTACATTTTAGTGAATTACAGTGCATACATTGAATATTATTCTGCAGTTTGCTATTCAGTTTGCTATTTAACACTTATATGCACAAATAGACAGACTCACATATCTAGCTGTTTGGAATAACTTGTACAATTTGTACAAATCAAACCTGAGTCAAATATATATTTAAAGTATTTTAATTACTTTTAAATACTTTTCTTTTAGAAATTATTTGAAATACAGAATTTACAAATACTGAGTATTTAAATTATAAAATGTATTGGCAAATACATTTAAGGATCATTTGCATGTATTTGTAATTACTTTCAGATATGTCTTAAAAAAAAATTTTTAATACTGAATTTTCACATACAAACTGCTTTATTTAATGGAATTATTATTATATTACGACATAAGGCCAGTGGTGCAACATGTGCAATTGCATCAAGCATTTGAAAGACTTGAAAATCACTGGATATGCGGAAACCTCTGAAAAGCATTTTGTCTAATTAGAGGACAGTATTTCAGTTTTTTGATGAGAACGTGTCAGGTGACTGCTGATGGCCCCAGTTCAATTGTACTGATTTCTGTTGTTAATTGGTAGCGAATATGCATGGCTGAATTCTACTTTATCAGTGTCTAACCTTACAAAATGTAAAAGATGGAACTGTACATATGGCTGTCAAATGCTCTGACAACAGAAAAAAAGAGGAAATACACTGGAGTGCCCTCAGTATTACAGCTCACTGACATCACATCGAGGGCCACTCACAAACATTGCACAGAGAACTCTGGGATACCCCCTTCAGTATGAGGCCTACATTGTTGCTGGCTCGGTCATTTATGTTGTCTTGTTGTCTATCACTGAAATATTTCAAAATATTTTAAAATTGTATTTGTATTTTAATGTATTTTTAAAAGGCTCTAAATACTATTTGAAAAAATATTTGGTTTACTAGGAAAGTATTTATTTGTATGCATTTATAGTATGCATTTTTAAAATACTATTTGGGAACGTATTAGGTTTTCCATTAAAATGATTAATATAAATCGAATACAAAGTATTTAATGTGTAAATGCATTTGAAAATACTTTAAATATGTATTTACATATATTTTCAAACATAAATACAAATACGTATTTGTATTTGACCCAGGTCTGGTACAAATATATGATTGTTTTTACTCCATTAGCTAATGAGACAAACAGAAAAATGAATAAAAACAAATAGGATAAAAATGAATGTTCGGCATTCTCCATGTAATCTGGCTTTGCTTTAACCTCTCAAAAGGCCTTAAAGGCTGTGGTCTTGTGCTCTTGATGAAGACTGAAATACAATCTAAGACTCCCTGTGATTCCAGATCAATGCACACAATGGACACCAGGGGGCGCCGGTTCGTATCGTGTCTGCTGCTCTTTGCGCTGCTGGCTTCCTGTCTGCCGTTCACTGCGAGCAGGCAGCTGCACCTGGGGCAATGCGTCATCAACGTGCACACGCAGGAGCTGAAGCAGTACTTCAGCGAGATCCGCCAGAGCATGGTGAGCACCTGACATCACACCGGCGAATCAGCCGAGGGGCGAGCCCCGCCCCGCTAACACTCACCAAAATCACCCCGCCCTGTTCCTCTGACAGACTGCCGTCTTTAGGACTGCTCGTTATATTTCCGTTCTGTTCACGTTACTGACATAGTTCTCATACCCAGAGCTGGAAAATCCAGGTTCAGAAAGTGAGTCCTCCCCAGTATTTTGTTCCAATCACCTGGATTTGCTAATTAGCGCAATTCTACAGCCAAGAGGTAGAACTAATTAGTGAAGTCAGCTGGCGAGTTCATGGGTGGAAGGGACGTACGGCAGGACTTTCTGACTACGTCTATACCTTTATCAGAAAGAGTCATCACTAACATCTCACACAATAGAGATCAGACACACAAAGAATGAGTCAGAGAGCATATGCAGGTGTGATGGCAGTGTCCTGCACCCCTCTGAGGGGGTGGGGCTGGGGGGGGTGTCAGACGCGTCAGCGGAACGTCAGTTCCCGCTCCTGGGCCACGCCCACCATGCTGACGTCAGCAGCCCTATGACTTGGGTTCGGATCCTTTCTCTGTACATGTCCCCAGATCACTTTAGTGACCGGTTCTGACACACATATACCTGCCCAGATCGGTTTAGTGACTGGTTCTGACACACATATACCTGCCCAGATCAGTTTAGTGACTGGTTCTGACACACATATACCTGCCCAGATCGGTTTAGTGACTGGTTCTGACACACATATACCTGCCCAGATCAGTTTAGTGACTGGTTCTGACACACATATACCTGCCCAGATCAGTTTAGTGACTGGTTCTAACACACATATACCTGCCCAGATCAGTTTAGTGACTGGTTCTGACACACATATACCTGCCCAGATCGGTTTAGTGACTGGTTCTGACACACTCAGCATATACCTGGCAGTGTCAGAGACACAGCATAAATTCGGCAACAGTTCCCCCTAGAGGCCAAATGTACTCCCCAGAGGGGACCCTCGCTCAGCTCTGTTTGAATCGCTCCGCGCCATGCAGACGGAATGCGCAGCTGGAATGTAGAGACGGAATGCGCAGCTGGAATGCGGTCACATGGCCACAGGTTCCTCACACTGCAGTCTTCTCTAAGGACAGCCTGTGATGCTGTAACTTCTGTTTCTACAGCTGACGGAGGACAGCCATATGGGCCTGAGGCTCCTCAAGTCACACACTATGAAAGATGTGCAGGTATGTGTGTGTGTGTGTGTGTGTGTGTGTGTGTGTAGCTGAACTAAAAAAGGTAGTTGTTGAATCTAAAAGCATAAAATTGTTTTAAACCCACCAGGAACTGAATCCAGTGTGGTATAATGGGTTAAGTTCATGTGTATCAAATAGTGTTGTATGCTGTCTGATATGCACTGATGGTATATTCTTAACTATTAATATAGAAACTAAAATTTGAGAGCTAAAACCTATCTAATAACGTGCTGTTCACTCTATTGAATTTCAAGATGATTACAATTTTATGACACTTGCTTTGGTTTTTTATCCTAACGGTGAATGGGAATCAGGGGCCTATCCCCCATTAATACCACACCTGAGTGATTATCCCCCATTAATTCCACACCTGAGTGATTATCCCCCACTAATTCCACACCTGAGTGATTATCCCCCATTAATATCACACATGAGTGATTATCCCTCATTAATATCATACTGGAGTGATCGGTCATACAGCTGACTATAGACTGGTGGAGGGACAAGCCAAGCCAAGTCAAGTCTACAGGCATGACACGAGGAGAAAAAATCAGACCCTTCTCACACCCCCTGCCCCCCCTGCCCCCCCCCCCAGCCCACGGAGAGCTGCTGTTTCCTGAGGATGCTGCTGCGTTTCTACGTGGAGAGAGTGTTCAGCAGCTACAGCACTGGGCAGTCTCACGTCAGGAGGAGCACCAGCAACCTGGCCAACTCCTTCCTCAGCATCAAGAAGGACCTGCGCCAATGTGTGAGTACGCCTTCCCACCGCGTTAGCTTAGCCTGCACACCACACACCGCACCTCACGCACCCCAACACGCCTGAGAGCACGCTCAGAAAGAGAGGCGTTCCCACCGCGTTAGCTTAGCCTGCACACCACACACTGTACCTCACGCACCCCAACACGCCTGAGAGCACGCTCAGGAAGAGAGGCGTTCCCACCGCGTTAGCTTAGCCTGCACACCACACACTGTACCTCACGCACCCCAACACGCCTGAGAGCACGCTCAGAAAGAGAGGCTTTCCCAACGCGTTAGCTTAGCCTGCACACCACACACTGTACCTCACGCACCCCAACACGCCTGAGAGCACGCTCAGGAAGAGAGGCTTTTGCACCGCGTTAGTGTAGCCTGCACAACACACACCGCACCTCACGCACCCCAACACGCCTGAGAGCACGCTCAGAAAGAGAGGCTTTTTCACCGTGTTAGTGTAGCACACCACCACCTGAGTATCAGTATCAGTGTGTATCAGTATCAGTGAGTATCAGTATCAGTGTGTATCAGTATCAGTGAGTATCAGTATCAGTGTGTATCAGTATCAGTGAGTATCAGTATCAGCGAGTATCAGTGTGTACGAGTGTGCTTTGACTGACGGTTTACTCTTCTGTTTCTTCAGCATGCTCACATGCAGTGTCACTGCCACGAACACACCAGCCACAAATTTGCAGATATTCAGGCCAGCTTTGATAAGGTAAGTCACCTGACTATAAAGGGGGAGGGGCTTCCTGAAGGATTTGGCAATGCTTACTCCAGATTTTATATGCGTGGTTGTAACATATTTACCCATGATGCTCTGCAGCTGAACCAGAAGGAGGGCGCGGTGAAGGCCATGGGGGAGCTGGACTCTCTCCTGGATTGGCTGGATGGGTTCCACCATCTCAGGCACCATTCCTGACAGAGCAGAGTGAGGGAATGTCCTCAGCCAATCCGCAGCTAAGAAGGCCATGACCGTCCCATCAGACCCAATCCAATCACTGCACCGCGGACCTGTGCAGAAGCAGAGCATTTAAAAAACAAAAAACATTCATACACTGTCATGGCACAGCGACGTATTTAATTAATTAATATTTAATTAAGTTGTATTTAATAATATGGTAATATATTTTAAAACAGTTTTGTTGCCAATAGACTATTTATTTTATGGTTTTTATGGCTCCGGTGCAAGGAGTCTCACCTGGTTAACAAAGGGGGGCGGGGGGGGGGGGGGGGGGGTATTGAGGAGGGGGGTGGGTAGGTTGTGTCAGCTGCACATGAATTCTTCCAAAGGAAGGGAAAAAAATTTAAATACAAAGAAATGCATGTAACAGATGTCTTAATTTATTAACTGTGTTGCTTCTGTGTTTAGGATTTTTTAGATCCTATCTTATAGCTATTTATTTTTTGATGGGAAAATTATATTTTAATTGTGGAAGCTAAGAATTAAAATGTCAAATAAATAAAAACAGTTTCATCTGATTTCTACTTTGTTCTGTTTTCTGTGTGCATGTATTTAAAATCTAAGAAGCGTATTTTGTATGTTTTAATTTCATCAGCTCTTTGTTCTGTTTTACACATGAAATGTAGACACTAGGTATCGCACCACCTTTTATACTTATACTATAAGTAAACAGTTAGTCCTTTGCATGGTTGACAGTGTAATATAAAAGATATCTGTATTTATAAGAATGAACAAAGTATAATCTTTGGATATTTATAAGGAACACAAAGTGTGTGGGCTGTGTGCTATTCTCTGAATGGCCACAGGAGGGCAGTGAAAGCCTACAGGACGGTAGATCTGCAGGAACTGGCTTTGACAGCCCTGCTGAAGACATAGCAAACACTCAAACACTGCAGATACTCCATCCACACACTGGAACGGAGCCTTAACAGATACCAGACCATGGGGGCCATCCACACACTGAAACAGAGCCTTAACAGATACCAGACCATGGGGCTCATCCACACACTGGAACAGAGCCTTAACAAATGCCAGACCATGAGGCCCATCCACACACTGGATCAGAGCCTTAACAGATACCAGACCACGGGGCCCATCCACACACTGGAACAGAGCCTTGACAGATACCAGACCATGGGGCCCATCCACACACTGGAACAGAACCTTAACAGATACCAGACCATGGGGCCCATCCACACACTGGAACAGAGCCTGAACAGATACCAGACCATGGAGCCCATCCACACACTGGAACAGAACCTTAACAGATACCAGACTGTGGGGCCCATCCACATACTGGAACAGAGCCTTAACAGATACCAGACCATGGGGCTCATCCACACACTGGATCAGAGCCTTAACAGATACCAGACCACGGGGCCCATCCACACACTGGAACAGAGCCTTAACAGATACCAGACTGTGGGGCCCATCCACACACTGGAACAGAACCTTAACAGATACCAGACCATGGGGCTCATCCACACACTGGAACAGAGCCTTAACGGATACCAGACTGTCGGGCCCATCCATACACTGGAACAGAGCCTTAACAGATACCAGACTGTGGGGCCCATCCACACACTTGAACAGATCCTTAGCAAGATGAGCCACTCAACAGCCCAGGCAGTTCAGTTTGCATGTTCATTCATCCACTTTGGCCAAAGAGAAGGTGCAGAAAAAGTATGGACTCATTCATTCCACAGTGATTAGTGCTGGGGCTTAGCTCCTCTAGAGGACAGTAGTGAGCACTAAAGGAGCATTACTTCATTGATGGGCACAAAACCAGTTGGACAAATTTGGGACTTTAATTTGGAAATTACCCAGCAGATAATGAATGCATATTGTGCGTATTTAGAATGTACATACACATGTACCCTGTTTTATGAAGGATATTCATGCATGCATAGGTGTGTGTGTGTGTGAGCATGCAACATTACTGAACAACGCTAAAACACACTTGTGGAAATGCAATTCAAGGTTTTTATTCATTAGTGTTTCTTAAACAGTAAGACAGCAGCATTGGTGACAACACGCTTAAAACTGATCTTCATGGCCATGACTGCAGCTGTACCCAGTGCAGGGCAGTGAGATTCTAATCTTCAGGGCCATGACTGCAGCTGTACCCAGTGCAGGGCAGTGAGATGCGAATCTTCAGGGCCATGACTGCATGACTGCATGACTGCAGCTGTACCCAGCTGTAACTGTCCTGTGGCACATTGTGCCTACTTCAGAAAAATGCTAAATAAATATCTAGTAGAAACAGCATTTTTCCAGAGGGCTAAAATGAAATACTTATTAATAAATATCTGCAATGCATAAATAAATATAGCACATAAATAAACTGACCAATAACAGGCCTGATACTAAAGTAAACAACAGAGGCCTGCAGGCCAGCTACAGCTGGTGCTCCATCCAGGACAGAAGGATCTCCAGGTCACACAGGGCCTTCTCCACCCCCGCGCCCTGCTCCATCTGTAAAGAGACGAGGCGTAGGTCAGGGTTAGGGTTCGTTCCACAGCGGGGAGGAACTGCAGACTGAGCTGCACACCAGCGTTACTGCGGCAACACCTGCCAGCGTTACTGCGGCAACACCTGCCAGCGTTACTGCGGCAACACCTGCCAGCGTTACTGCGGCAATACCTGCCAGCGTTACTGCGGCAACACCTGCCAGCGTTACTGCGGCAACACCTGCCAGCGTTACTGCGGCAACACCTGCCAGCGTTACTGCGGCAACACCTGCCAGCGTTACTGTGGCAACACCTGCCGACCGCTCAACCCCAGCCCACACCTGACGCACCTTTTCAAACGTTCTCCGGATGCTCTGTATTTTCAGAAGAGCGTCCCCTCCGCATTCACATCCCTGTTCCAGAGTTTGGGGGTAGGGGGGAGCAGGACAAGCACACATCCATTAAAACACTAACATCTTTCAAACCCCGCCCCCCACCCCTCCCTTCACCAGTCAACAGTGTTCTATCAAAATATCATAAATGCTATCCTAAAACAGATTCATAAAACTTGACAGATACTGTGTCTGTTACACCATGCCTCCAGACAGCACAGGCTAGGAAGCTGCTCCTGTGTTTATGAATCGCACAGCTGGCTGAATTCTGCACAGGTTAGGGAGCTGCTCTGTGTTCATGAATCACACAGACGGCTGAATTCTGAGTCTAACCAGCTGCTTTCGCTCTTCAGCGTATCAGAGGTCGTCTTTCCGTATTCTCATAAAATAAACTCTAAAAGCTGAAGACAAAGTGCATCTAACAGTGGAAGTGTGGAGCCCTGTTTGTCCAGTCCGGGCCACCGTACTCACACAGGCCTGCAGGTCTTGGCTGATGGTGAAGAAGCTGTTGGCCAGGGGGCTGGCGTGTTTCTGGACCAGCAGAGGAAGCACGCCATTCCAGCGGGAGAACACCGCATGCAGGTAGAAATCCATCAGCTCCTTCAGGAAGCAGCACCTGTCCACAGGCTGCGAGGAGCACACAGTCTCAGCCGTGGTGTCATCAGTGATGTCACACAGAAAGAGGAGCAGGTCTGCTTCTACACGACCTGGCTGTGGCCCAGTAAATCACAGATGCTACCAGAACCTTCTGGTACCTCTCCATAAAACCTGACACTCCACACCACCACCCGAGTCCGTACTCGAGACAAAGAGCTACGTAGCCGTTATGCTGAAATATTGAGTTCACAGAACTGCAAACCAGGAACTGCTAATGAACGTGAAGCTCAAAGCAGACACAGCCCAACACTGTCAGCTTCTCAGAAAACGTCCTTCGATGCCTTTTACTCGTCTCCAACCAGGACCTTTTTAGGACACAGTATTCTGACTGGTCCGTTAGCTTTGTCCAAACTAAATAACTCTGCACACGAAAAGACTCTGAAGGACAGTACTTAATAAAAGCTGTGTGTGTCAGTGAAGCGCGTACCTGGACAGAGTTCAGCACTCTGTTCGTAATGATGGCAATGTCTGGATCCCCATCGGACTGAAAGAGAGGAGATTTAAACAAAGTCAAACCACCGCAGGAGTCCCAGAGCTGGCCAGCATGGAAACTTCCACTGGCATTTCTGCAACATTTACTCAGAGCGTGAATAAAGGAGGAACACGTCCGTGGGGAAGACTGGCAGACCCCTGTACTCAGTCTGTGGGGCTGAGGGCCAGACCCCTGTACTCAGTCTGTGGGGCTGAGGGCCAGACCCCTGTACTCAGTCTGTGGGGCTGAGGGCCAGACCCCTGTACTCAGTCTGTGGGGAAGACTGGCAGACCCCTGTACTCAGTCTGTGGGGCTGAGGGCCAGACCCCTGTACTCAGTCTGTGGGGCTGAGGGCCAGACCCCTGTACTCAGTCTGTGGGGCTGAGGGCCAGACCCCTGTACTCAGTCTGTGGGGCTGAGGGCCAGACCCCTGTACTCAGTCTGTGGGGCTGAGGGCCAGACCCCTGTACTCAGTCTGTGGGGAAGACTGGCAGACCCCTGTACTCAGTCTGTGGGGCTGAGGGCCAGACCCCTGTACTCAGTCTGTGGGGCTGAGGGCCAGACCCCTGTACTCAGTCTGTGGGGCTGAGGGCCAGACCCCTGTACTCAGTCTGTGGGGCTGAGGGCCAGACCCCTGTACTCAGTCTGTGGGGCTGAGGGCCAGACCCCTGTACTCAGTCTGTGGGGCTGAGGGCCAGACCCCTGTACTCAGTCTGTGGGGCTGAGGGCCAGACCCCTGTACTCAGTCTGTGGGGAAGACTGGCAGACCCCTGTACTCAGTCTGTGGGGAAGACTGGCAGACCCCTGTACTCAGTCTGTGGGGCTGAGGGCCAGACCCCTGTACTCAGTCTGTGGGGCTGAGGGCCAGACCCCTGTACTCACAATGTGCTGCAGTATGGCAGTCAGGTGCTTGCTGAGCTCGTGCAGGCGAACGTTGGCGGCGCAGCCCTGAAGCTGGACTCGATGGAACGGTTTAGCCTCAGCAGGGAGGAGGGCGAGGAAGCAGAGACAGAGAAGAGAAACGGACGCGTTCATGCTCCTGTTGGACAGAGAGGCGCTCCGGTCAAACACCATTATCCCAGGAAGAGCAGCACACGTCCACTCTGAACACATCTCAATATAATCCCACACGTCCACTCTGAACACATCTCAATATAATCCCACACGTCCACTCTGAACACATCTCAATATAATCCCACACGTCCACTCTGAACACATCTCAATATAATCCCACACATCCACTCTGAACACATCTCAATATAATCCCACACGTCCACTCTAAACACGTCTCAATATAATCCCACACGTCCACTCTGAACACATCTCAATATAATCCCACACGTCCACTCTGAACACGTCTCAATATAATCCCACACATCCACTCTGAACACATCTCAATATAATCCCACACGTCCACTCTGAACATGTCTCAATATAATCCCACACGTCCACTCTGAACACGTCTTAATATAATCCCACACATCCACTCTGAACACGTCTCAATATAATCCCACACGTCCACTCTGAACACATCTCAATATAATCCCACACGTCCACTCTGAACACGTCTCAATATAATCCCACACGTCCACTCTGAACACATCTTAATATAATCCCACCAGTTACCTCCGCATCTCACTCCAGATTAAACAAACTACGGAATGCACATCTCTCAGAAACAGCCCAAAATTATGTACTGTATTCAACAGACAGTGAAAAATGGCACATTTTAATATCTAGCTGTTGCGTGTACAGCGCAGAGACTACTCACAGGCTTTCTTCTGAAGAGCAGACAGCAGGTGAATCTTCCAGTCCTGAGACTTGCTCTCCAAACCCCACAGGTACCCATTTTATAGGGTTCTCTCACATCCAGGGACATATTACAGATGCAGCTCCTCATTTGCATTCCGCTTTTCCTTATTTTTATTGGGGAGTGTCTAGAAATTATACATTTACATCATCTGTGCAAATGCATGTACATACAATGGAGGAAGTGTGTATTCATGGAGTAATTTCTTATAAGTCCAAAACAATACGCTGGCAGTAATTCCCCCAGCTGAAAAACATTTAGGCTTTTACAGAAAAGAATGTATGAGGAAATAACTCTGCTCTGCTGCAGGGTGACTCGTATCCAGGTAGGGGAACAGGTGAGGTCAGGTTGATGACTTCATCACCGACCTGTTCCAGAAAACAGTGCATAACACTGCCCCTGCTGGTAAGCAGGTGAAAAGCACTTCATGCATTTAAGGATTAGGATAAATATTAGTAAATATTAGCATGTATTTGTATATGTCTAGAAATATTAAATTCATCCACATAATGAATGAACCTGCCATAAGCTTGTTTTATGGCTTGATTTGAACCTGTTTTATGGCTTGGTATGGTAACAGTTTCATGGTATGGTAACAGTTTTATGGCTTGGTATGGTAACAGTTTTATGGCTTGGTATGGTTTTGGTATGAATAGTTGTGCACTTATATATACGCTCCTCTCTTGTAACTTTTTAGATTTTTGGCCTTACTGTCTTGTGATTGGGCCTTAGTGTCCACTGTAAATTTGGCGTTGCACAATTCAGCCTTGCCCCTAAAAATGGCTAAATCTGAAATCGCTGTGAATGACAGCAAAATGGAGAGTGGACACTGACACTGGTGAAAGAGTACAATTAAAAAATTTCGAAGTTTCTGAAATGTTTCATAACTGAGTTCACCGTGTTTCCTCAAAATACTTCCTTAGATGCACATTGCATAACATGGCTGCGAGGAAGGTGAAGAAAAAACTACGAAAACTATTAAACTGTTCGTGTTTCCACTTCTGCTTTTCTAGTAAAGCCACAGGAACTGGGCGGCGCCTCTGTTTGCATCACATTGTGAAACGAGTTCCAACTGAAAAATGGAATATTCAGCTCTGCTTCTGCCTGAGGAATCACACGCGTGACGTCTGACAGGTAAAACAACGAACTCTGGAAACACTCATTTCACCACATGAACAAAAATGTATTTGTTTCCCCTTAGAAATGTTAAAGTACCTGCCCAACTACATCAAAGGCAGTCTGACTTACTGCCCAAAATTCATTGAGCTACAAACACAACTCTGCCTCACCATCCTAACTATTGAATACTACTAAAAAAAAACATTGAATAAAATATTTTGTCCTTTCTTGTAAAAATAAATTCAAAATCACATAAGCAAGCAGTAAGACAAATTCACATAATAACACAATAATAGAAGTCAAAATTCTGTGGTTTTCTGTGGAAAAGGTTGGCGAGTTTCGTTGCTGAAATGATTTTATGAATGAAATTGGGAGGAAGAGGAGGAAGAGTCATACGCTGAGGGACACCCCAGGGGTTTGGACATAAAGAATGTTGCTGCAGTAATGTGGTTTTCTTTTTTTGGTAATGTATACAAACGTGGCTTTATTAAATAAAAAGGGAAATCGACATCTAGCAACTGCCTTATTTACTCACGAGTACTAACATGAACATGTTGAAATACAAGGTGTAATTTGTTTTGTTTTTTTAACAAATTTAATGATTTTTTCTACAAACAAGTGAGCAGTGAATGCAAATTTGTTCACTCATACATAAAGTGTATCTCACAGAGCGATATAAAACCACTATTTATATAGTCTGTTACAGCTTCTAAAGATACAGTCCAACTCCCATTAATCTTTGCGCTGGCTCCATTCTGCTTTGCTCTCTCTCTCTCCATGACAATAAAGACATGTCTGATACCACACCTCACAGAGGAAGGCCTGGGTAAAACATGACTGCAGACTGAATTACTGACCCAATCAGCGGTGAGATATTAGGGGAAATTGGCCGTCTTTGTGTTTTTTCACTCCATTTAAAACTTTGCACACAAGGCACAGAGGTCTGTGGAGCACGGCCCCGGTAAATACATGATTTGGGCATTTTTAATACATTCATGCAATTCATTCGGCACAAATGATTTTCAAACAAAGTATTTGGATTCAGGAATGTACTTGTAAATAGATCTGTAAAGTATTTGTACGTCAACGAGGTATTTCACATACAGTACTTTCAAATGACCAGTATTTGATTTCTGAGCTGTGATCTAAAACGCATTAATATTACTGGTTAGTGTGCGTACTATATCATTCAATAAATATCCAACACTTGTTCCGGCGGATAAATCCAGCAGCAACAGGAAGTGAACTTTTGGCACTGAAGTAACAGATCTGTCAGGAACTTCCACCTACATCACTACGCTGACATTACGCAAACATGAAACATGTCACAACAAAGGACTGCGCTTTATTCTGGGCATTTCTCACCTGTAATTCAGGTATCCCTCACATAACACATTTCCCCTCCAAGGAATTCACGTTCACTGCCGGCAGTGAAGCTCAGAGGCTGCCTGATAGCGCTGTTCCCACTGCCCCCTGTCCCCACTGTCCCCACTGTCCCCTGTCCCCACTGTCCCCACTGCCCCCTGTCCCCACTGTCCCCTGTCCCCACTGTCCCCTGTCCCCTGTCCCCACTGTCCCCTGTCCCCACTGTCCCCACTGTCCCCACTGTCCCCTGTCCCCACTGTCCCCACTGCCCCCTGTCCCCACTGTCCCCTGTCCCCACTGTTCCCACTGCCCCCTGTTCCCACTGTCCCCTGTCCCCACTGTCCCCACTGCCCCCTGTCCCCACTGTCCCCTGTCCCCACTGTCCCCTGTCCCCTGTCCCCACTGTCCCCACTGTTCCCACTGTCCCCTGTCCCCACTGTTCCCACTGTCCACTGTCCCCACTGTCCCCACTGTTCCCACTGTCCCCTGTTCCCACTGTCCCCTGTCCCCACTGTCCCCTGTCCCCACTGTCCCCACTGTCCCCACTGTCCCCTGTCCCCACTGTCCCCACTGTCCCCACTGTCCCCTGTCCCCACTGTCCCCACTGTCCCCTGTCCCCACTGTTCCCACTGCCCCCTGTCCCCACTGTCCCCTGTCCCCACTGTCCCCTGTCCCCACTGTCCCCACTGTCCCCACTGTCCCCACTGTCCCCACTGTCCCCTGTTCCCACTGTCCCCTGTCCCCACTGTCCCCACTGCCCCCTGTCCCCACTGTCCCCTGTCCCCACTGTCCCCTGTCCCCACTGTTCCCACTGCCCCCTGTCCCCACTGTCCCCTGTCCCCACTGTCCCCTGTCCCCACTGTCCCCACTGTCCCCACTGTCCCCTGTTCCCACTGTCCCCTGCTACTTTCAGGTCACAGGGCCACAGGCAGTGTTGTAGCAATATAGAGTTAAGTAGGCCTCGTGCTTTCTGCTTTTCCTCGCTAGATTCTGGTCCTTGACTGAGTGGTAACTCACGGCGTCAAGGACGATACACGGTGTCGGCAGGAATAAATTTAAATCAAGTGTCAAATAAAATATGCAAAAAAAGTGAGTCAGTGGCACGTACTTCAAAGCTGTTTTCGGGGATGTCCCCATTTTTAATATGCCTATTTAAAAATTCACATATTTTAGAATTGTCAGCTTTATCAAGTGGAATGTGTGATCTCAGAAACACATGCGTCACACCTCGGATGACTTCTGTCCCAGACTTAATTCTGCTTTTCACTGACAGAGCATTCTTTCTTATCGTTTAACATCATGACGAATGTTTTTTTTTTTTTTTTTTGGTCTCGAAAGGCCAATCTAGGGCATTTTTTTTTTCCCTTGTGCCTGTACTAGGCACAGTGTGTACTAGTGTACAAGGCGGGAAGCCGTTTCTCCCGCTCACTCAGAGATATATGGGCAGGCTATTTGACGGTCCGTCCATGCCACATTCCTCTCAGCCGGTGTAGCCTGTTACATCAACTAATTGCTTTTGTGAGGGCCACATACGATGTACTATAATGTAGAATGCGGAAATGCTTTTACACCGATATTCATAAGTGATATAAACTGCTGGAACCACCATTCCACGTGGCCACGCCCATTAAACATCAGGCACATTTCACAGGTTCTTCATTTTTTATGTTCAAGTTACCCGTGACGGACTACCTGAAATGTGAATGAATGAATCATGTGTGCTATTGCGGCCATACATCATTGCATACACAGCTGCACTTCATAAGAATTTAGGCTGAATATGAGATCATGAAAAAACCCTTCATTCACAGGTTTATAATTATCTTGACTGCACAACTTGGAGAGCCCATTGACATATGTTGGATGCTGCCATGTATGTCTAAAGGATGCTGGCGTGTGGAAGCATAGTTCCTCTGGAGGGCAGTAGTGCGCTCCAAAGGATCATTACATCATCGATGTGCACAAACACAGGGGGAGAGATTCGGTTCTGTGGCACCCCTCAGGGCAAGCCCACAGGGCAGCCGGCCCTGGATACGGGTCGTCGGGCTGAGGAAAGCCCCGCCCCTCAGCCTCCCGTTGGTTGATGGGAATGCTTTGATCCGCTGCGGAGACCAGTTGGGCGCGGGTTTTAAATGTGGGTCGGGCCTGCCTCTCAGTCACATGCTGGAGCTCCAGGAAGGCCGCGGGCAATTAACGGAAGAACGAGGCCCGCGGCCTCTCACCTTTAACCACATCTGTGCCTGCCGCTGCGGCCGACAGACACGCTCGCCTCCAAGCGCACTTTGATGCTCTGCAGCTTTCTGAGGTGTCGAAACCAGTGGCCCACTTTAGCATTCGCTTTCCATCATCAGTTAAGTTGCAATGTCTGGCCCCGCCCACCAGGTTCTCTCAAATATAAAAACATTACACTGCTCAGTATGCCCCCTTATCAGGGTCATTTCTCACTTCAGAAAAGGGATTTTTCTCCCCTTCAGGTCAAAGCACAACATTCACACAACATTCATACAGTATTCCTGCAGCATTCATACAGTATTCCCGCAGTATTCCCACTGCATTCCCACAGCACTAATCCCTGTGATGACAGAGTGTCCCGCGCCGTGCTCCGTCCTGCCCGCGGAGGGGGAGCTGCAGTTTGGGGGTGCCAGGGCGGCGATGTTTCAGCACACAGGAAGCGGAGCGTCCGCACCACCGCCCACTTCCCGCACCGCTGACGTCAGTGGCGCTGCACACGCGTGAGCAGCGGCTCCGGCACGTAACATGTGAACAGAGGAAGAGGAAAGAGAGACGCGGCACAGCGAAACCGAGGGGGGGGGGGGGGGGGGGGGGGCGGCGGTGCGGCAGAGCAAACCCGTGGGGAGGACGGTGCGGTTAGCCTTACTGTTTGCGCGCAGGATTTCCTACCAAACACAGCGGCTGCAGGAGAAGCTCCAGAACAGAGAGCCTGAGAGGAAGCTGCACAGAGGCCCCTCAGGACCCCAATTCTCACGCTAAGGCACGCTAGCTGGCGCCTCAGTCCAGCGGCGATAGCGCTGCCATGGAAACACGCCGCACAGGGCCGCTCGCTCCCTGCTACCATGCTCTCACCCCCCCCCCACCACCCCCACACTTTCATTTCAACGAGCGAAACTTAAGATCTCACCATCACGCTTGCAGCGTCAGTTTACAAAGTCTGCAAGCCGTCAGCTAGAAATCAAGAAATCAACCATTCAGACAGTTGCCATTCAGAGATTTTGGATTCAGAGATTCTGGATTCAGAGAGTCAGGATTCAGAGAGTCGGGATTCAGAGAGTTGGGATTCAGAGAGTCAGGATTCAGAGAGTTGGGATTCAGAGAGTCAGGATTCAGAGAGTCAGGATTCAGAGAGTTGGGATTCAGAGAGTCGGGATTCTGAGAGTCTGTATTCGAAAGCTCGTCAGAAAGGATGGTCTCTGCAGGGTCTGCTGCCTGGTAGTTCTGCAGCATAGAGGAGAGGAATTCCTTCCAGACCTGAATTTTCTGTACACAAAAAAATACCACTATAACAAATCTTAGGTCTCTGGATGCAAATTAAATAAATGTCCCTAAATGTTACATGTTGACCAGAAGATGGCAGAAAATGTCTTTCAGTAGTGAGACGTTTCCTGGCACCACCGGGAGAATCCGGATTTCTGCTTTCTACTTCCACTTCAGAATTTCAAACCTACGCGCTGCTTTCAACTCCATATCACAGAGACTGTCCCAGAGTGCACCAGCCAGCGAGCGAGCATTTCTGGGTTTTCACAGACACGCTTCAACCTTGCCCTAAACCTGACTGATTTTGCAATGCACACAATGAATAGGCCAGATTCTGAATGGAATCTTGAAACTCCCGGTCATAACAGGAGTGTAACTGCGTCACTGAGAGCTGAGGAGCACCCTGGGTCGGGTGTATTACAGGGAGCTGGCTGCGGCTGGGTACATTGGGCACTGGCATGGACCAGGGATGAATCACCAGCCACATCACACACCGGCACCCCGGCCTGCGCAGCCAGGGACCTGCACGCTACACGTGAAGGGTCTTCTGTCTGTGCATGCCCGACTAGCAAACCACGGCGTGATGATGTGGCAGCTGACATCACATGCTTCAGAGGAGAGAACGCCCTTGTGTACGCCCTCCTGCATCAACCGCAGAGGTTCCGATGAGTATCACAGCGTGAGCATGAGTGAGCTTTTAAACAGGGAAAAAAACCCTTAAAAAACACCCCTGACTCACGCTGTGATCAATTCCCAATAACACACAGCCATCAGCTGTGGCCTTTACAGAGGCTGTTTCACAGGTTTTTCAGTTTCCAGGAAAATCATTCTTCAGCGTAATTTTAATTACCTTTAAAGGGTCAGGAAGAAATTTTACATTTTTTCATAAAACAATTTGAAGTCTTTACTCTGCTATTGGGCCCCTCTGGGCAGACTGATCCAAAAAACCACCTTCCAATGGTCCCTTCATTACTAAACAAAATTTCAACAGACGCTCTGGATAGATTTGATTTATTTAAGCTTTATTAACCTTTATTGTCACTTCAGAACACATTAAAATCACAAGGACGGGCCAACAAAAGAAGCCTGACAGTAAAAAGTTGTGTTTGTTATCAAACCAGTCATATCTGACTGGTTTATAAGAGTGTTGTAGTAACTTTCCAACAAATTCAGCTAGAATTAAGAAAACCACCAAATATTTTACAGATACCTGCAAGCCAGACTTTTCATCTGAAAAGGGAAAATCCCCTTCGGAGATCTGAGTATAAACCCTAAAATCCCAGGTATCTGATCTGATCATGCCTGAAGCAGCAGACACAAATGAAGTTTTCTAAATTTCCATTTTGTTGCAAAAACCAATGTGTCATGTCCAGTTTCAGTTGCACAATAGTGGGTAACTAAAATAACTCCGGTTGACCAATCCAGCCCCTGTGTATGTGCTGCATTCCAGTTAAGCAAGAAATGGACTGATATTGGCACTGTCAGCAGGTGTACACCTGAACCCTAGGTGAGTGTCAGTGGTCCCAGGTTTGATTCATTGTAAAGAACCAGGTTTGATTCACTGTAAAGAACCATGTTTGATTCAATGTAAAGAACCAGGTTTGATTTGTTGTAAAGAACCATCCTTCACAGAGGTATTTCACTTCTGCTGATGCAGCAAAGCCAGAACAGTATATCACCAGCCTGACTGAACAAGGATAAAAAAATACAACTAAAACACACTCAAGATTGTCAAACAAACTTGCTATTCTGTCGGGCGAACATTAGTATTTTATACCTGTATAGATTAAAGTGCTATTTCCCTTTTCAGGTCTCATTCTGTGTGACAGTTCTGTTACATCAGGAGTGTTCCCAGTGCAGCAGAACCCATGTCTTGGCAGAGCACCTGCATATGTTCAGTTCTGGATTCTGTGCAACAAACTCAATAAACTTACAAACTTACAATTCAAGGTGCTGTGAAACTGCGGACGACTGCGATACTGTGAGACAGGCACAGACAATAGAGAGCCAAAGTTCACTGAAGTCCAGAAGAGATGATTTAAATGTTATTTATCAAATATCTAGAGAACTCACCATTTCCTTCATTACTCATTGGCTGCAGTTCTTTGGAACAGATAAATCTTTGATCTTTTTACTACATAACATTCATAAGCATTAGAAATCTGCATGCAGTCCAGCATAGATAAGACAGCAGACAATTCTCACTGCTCAGAAGAGATTTGTGTTGAGCTTCCAAAACCCTGCCCCAGACGCCCCAGCCCTGCTCTTGGTGGGTTCAGGCCTCTGTAAAGCTATAAATCACGATACAAATAAAACGGAACTGAAATAGAATCCTAACGCTACACTGGAGATATGGAGAATCCAACACTGTTTGAGTGCTGCTCTCTACTGGCATAATAATGTTAACGCCAACCGCTGGCTTAATTCCGCCCCCTAGTGGACGATGCTCGCAGAGGAAATATTGGAGAAAACGTTTCTTGCTTCCATACTCCAAAACCTTAATTCTATGGAGGGAGAGCATGATTGGCTGTTGGGATTACCTCATAGCCAGCCCACAAAAGCATACCAGCAGCACGACAGAAAACGATCCCATTCAAAGTTTATTTCTATTTCAACGATATCTGACGTGTTTCACGGGCTTCCAGTAATCAGCGCAGGTGTATTGGAAAGTAAACCATAGAAATAAACCATAGACGTTCGGTGAGCTGGCTTCAGTTAGCCTCTGCGCAGCGGTGCAGCGTAGTATCCGCCGCTCTTACATCACGGGTTTGCTGGCGGCGCCTTGCGGCGCACAGGCGCTGGGTCTGACAGCCAACCGCAGGCTGGCGAGGCTCCACAGCGCAGCACACAGCGCTGGGGGGAGGCGTCCTGTGCCAATCACAGTGTGTCACACACCTGCAGGAACCACGTTTCCCAGAAGCCCTGGCATAGGTGGTCCAAACAAGTGGAACTTACAGTAGGTCTTGCCAGTGAGGACAAGGGGCACATTTCTCGACACTGAGGTTTAAAGAGCACAGTCTGACCCAATCAGAATCCAGCGTTAATGCGACATTCTGCACCGGCGGCTGAGACTGCGTTTTCCGCTAACGTCGACAAAACGCCAGCAGCTTGAGCTGGTGCATGCTGGTCCTAACGCTACTGTGCACTGCGGTTTCCATCTTTTACCTGTAAGTGCACCATAAGAATGACCGCAAAAACACCATGAAAGACCTCACCAGAGCGATCAGAATGCAAATGGTTTCCGTCCGCCCAGAGGAAAATAAACACAAAACGCTGAATGCGGGCAGCGTCTCTGCATCACTGAGCAATAATGTGACACCCAGAAAAAATCTTATATTAACTACTTTCATTTCCTTTGAGCACACAGCATAAACAAAAACTATGGCACCATCCACTCTTCAGTGAATGGGAAAAAGAAAGCAGGCAATCCAGAGCAGAGTTTCCACAGCGCTGCTCTAGAGGTTTGGGTTTGTTCCATCACATTTCAGCAGCAATGAGGAGCTTTATCGTTTTGAATACCAATTTATAATGGATATTAATCTGCAACATAAATGTATTGAACTTGATTTTGAATACGTTGTTCAATTCTTCTGACTGTAATAAGTCTTTGGGTGTAGTAAGTGTAATTAGTTAAACAACTAATTGTGAAGAGATTAAATGATATTCAAAGAAAACAACAATATTATTAATAAAACATAAAAAAGAATGTTAAAAAACTTTACAAACTGCCAGCAAAATTCTAATTTCAGGAATGCAGGTCTTTCTTCATGGACAAAAAACAGAGGAAATCAAATACAGACCACAATTAAATCAACTGGCTAGAGTAGTGCTCAGGGCTGACTTCAAGGAACTCTAAACTGCAGATACATCAGTCCAATAAAAAGAGAACCTGATTCACCACCACTAAGCAGAATTCAACACTTATATAATTTCAACTGGAAACCACACATGCCTGTTTATTGTGAGATGTTGGGATTTTTGAGACAGGACTGCTTGTACACACACACATACACTTGTGTGCCTGTGCTATGTACTTTATTTGCCTTGTGAATCAGCTGACCTCGTGGGGCTGCTGAGTGGCACATTCGGGCAAAGCTACGGCTCATGGTTAAGCCCGGAGGTCTCTGATTGAATCCGGACCGTGTCAGTGCCAAAAGCAATCAGCAGCTCCATACCCCCCGGCCACGCAGCTGTAGGCAACGTGGCGGCAGTGGGGTTTCATAACTGAACACCCCAAAATAAGGTGGGTAAGGCACGTGTTCAGCCTCATACTGGACACCAAATTTATTCAGAAAAATGTAAATAAAAATGTTGCAACTGATGACAAAGTTGCTGAAAAATGGATCTTTAGGTTCTTCCCCGCTAGACTTTCCCGAAGGTGCACTGCCGAGGAATAATGGTGATGTCAATGTCGATAATATTCTTTATTGTGAACATTTTTCAAAAAGTATGATTAATCATTTCTGTGTTCTCACTACGCACACAAATGCACATCTGCACATCTGTAAAATGACTGAGCCACGGCCAACGACAGCAAGAGAAAACATTTGCTGAGTCAGCACTGCCTTTTCTCAAACACACACAAAAACCTGTCATTAGCACTCAAGAGAAGATCATTAACCCCACTTAATTATGCAAATATTATGCATTTATTAAGCAACATATACTACTTAAATAATTAGAAATGTCATGGCATCTATTTGCAAATTCAGAACAGGCAATGCAAGCCGATTCCCCGATTCCCTGAGTCAGCCTAAATATTATTTTAAATTTCAAAGAATCTTACACAAATTAAAAAGAGGCGAGCCTTTTTTTGAACTTTCCACATGATTTGCATTTATAAAAAAAGAAAAACCAGTAACTGCCAGTAACCCCCCCCCCCCCCACCCCCCACCCCCCACCCCCCACCGGAAATATGCATGTATAAATTGATGAAGAGTAGGGGTTAATTTTTACAACTGGACTCTTGTCTGTTCTAATATAGATTTCGACATTTAAGGACAGGATATATCAGCACTTTGAAGAATGTCTCGGTCATGGTTGCTCCAGCTTTCTCTCCTGCTGACCGCTCTGCTTCTGGAACCGGTCCAGAGCAGGCACGGGTGCACTGACAGGTGCTGCTCCTTCCTGAATAAATTTCCAGGGAGGCTGAAGGCACTGAGGACGTCCTTTGCCACGATAAGGGACTACTACGTGAGTATGCCCTCTCTGTTACAAGATGCTAAACCCCGAGCTGTTATTTAGCGCATCGCATCTTGGCTTTAAAAATGAACATTGCGCCTACCGATTCAGGAAACGCATTATACGATATCTTTTTGTTCTCGCTTTAGGAAGGTAAAGACGACATCGAGACGGCGCTGCTAGACGACGATATGCTAAGTGACTTCCAAGTGAGTAGACGGTACCTTTTTTACTTGTCGCATGCTAAACATTTTGACTTGTTAGGGCAACAAAGTTCATAATGTACTTAGAAAAAGGGGTCAACAGACGTAACGGCCACGGGAAGCTGGAGGGGGACCCTCGGGTTTACTCCGTGTCTGTTTGACACTACAGGCGGAGTAGGATGTGAGCTGACATCGTGTTGATTTTTTTTCGGCTGACTGCCAAGCAGAGAAAGAAAATATATGTATTCATCTTCTGTCTGTTTTCCATTCATCGGTTTGCGTTCAAATAAGATTTGGCACAGCTAGAGAATTCGTGTAGGCTGTACGCTGACGCGCACACCTGTCTCTGCAGAGTCCTTTCGGATGCCACGCAATAAACGACGTTCTACGATTTTACCTGGACACCGTCCTACCAACTGCTATTAAAGAAAAAGACAGAAAAGACTACACATATCATATCGACAATATAGGAGGCATATTCAATGAGTTGAAGAAAGAAATGCTTCACTGTGTAAGTAACCCATACTTATAATCCTGTAAATCTATATGTTCTGTAGGCTACATTTGACACGATCGTCCTGGTTTTCATTTCATAGTATTCATGAATCGAGCATTAACTGTCGCTACAAAGCATCATAATTTTAAGCATGTGCAAAGAAAACATTCCTTTAAAAAGTAATCCTGGACAAAATTCAGTCGATGGACGTGAGAATACAAAACATGGCAGCGACTTACACTGATGAGTTCGACGTCGCCGTCTAAGGTTGTTTTATAGGGCATATTTCGTGGATGTTCTGCTGCATGTACAGTCCGCTAGGACTTCAGGGATACCAGTAGTATGGCAGATTTCATTCTTCCCCTCTAATTGGGACTGCTTTAAACTTGGGACACCACATGAGTTTGAATGGAATGGAATCTCTGGGCAATCAGTGGCATTAATCTGTCAATTAGCCATCAGGAAGAAAAGAGAGCCTGCAGCACTGCTGGGCTCATGGGCCAGATCTGAGTATCCCTGGGCTACTGTATACACAGGCCACTGCATATATATATCCAAGTGCATTTATAGTCCACTTAATATATAGGGGCTTCATAACTAATGCATTTGACTTTTTGCTGTATAGAGCGGTTTTTGATGTGTAATTGATGGGGGAAATGAAATTCCCCAGTCACTGGTTTTTACAGCGCTAGATGCAACACAACTGCTGTCTCCTCATTGGAGGAACTGTAATGAAAAGGGAAAAAAAGGTCCTAACATCTTTCTCTTTCTTTATTTCTCCTTTAAAGAGAAATTACTTTTCTTGCAAGAAACCTTTTGAACTCGACAGCATCATGACAACATACAAAAAAGTAAGTACACGTCAAACGTCTCTCTGTGGGGGTGTTTTAAGTGAAGAGTACCTCACTAAACAGTTTGGTGAAAGTTTTACTACAGTATATCCCCTGAAATCCATGTTGACCATTGTTGTTGTTTTTTGCTGCATTTCAGATGCAAGGCCAAGGACTATACAAAGCTATGGGGGAGCTGGGCCTGCTGTTTAATTACATTGAAGAGTACATGATGTCACTCAAGCCTAAACACTGAACCTCTGGAGACCTCGTGGTACATCATACCTGCGGCTATAACCGTAAGCAAGTGCTGTGGTGGAGACGGATCACAGACAAACTTAATGAAATCTACACTTACCTCTTGTATATTGCATTCCAGTTATGAGAATAGTTACCTCTGCACAGACGAAGTTTCAGTGGAAATCTAAACCAGATGACAGCAAAGATATTCACACATTGAGCATATGCTGATGTCAGATGAATGTTTTTCATGTTTTTAGTAGTGTTTGTAATTTTGTCATGTCAAGGACATGGACCTGAGGATGCAGGCAGTCAGGTGACATCCTTATGTGACAGTCATGGGGGGGGGGGGGGGGGGGGGGGGCTTTCAGCCTACCTTCTAAAACTGTCACTCTACCTCTTTAACCTGGAAACTGCAGTCCTGATTTTTTGTTTTTTAAACGAGACCAAACACTGTTCCCTGAAATACTGTCCATCTAGTTTAACTTACTGTTATGAAGCTACATCTATGCATAATCAAAGTTTAAAAATGAGCTTTTGAATTCCATTGAATTTTGAATTGAGCATACTTATCAAGTCATATTGACAAAATCATAGTATATGACATGCATATTTTTAATATTCAGGCAGGTGCAGTAGTATTATATGTTTTGTTAATTTACTCTTTAATATGCTGTTTTTGATATTTGTATTTATTATTATACTATTTTTATGATGGTTAGAAGTTTTAATTCAAACAGCTATTATTTTATATGAATAATAATTATTAATAAATATGGTGAATGCTGTAAAAATGTAAGTGCTATGTTGGTTTAGAAAAATCTCCATTGGGGATTTGACTGCTTTTATATTTGAGAAGTATGTGTATGTATTTATTTATTATCGTGTGGTAAAGAGTAATAAAACTGATAATTTTTTACTAAGTTCATGTTCTAATTTCATTGTTTCCTCAGGGAACATTCACATGCATGTTCAGGGTTCCACACTAACTCCCTACCTCACAGTGCTGCATGTTCAGGGTTCCACACTAACTCCCTACCTCACAGTGCTGCATGTTCAGGGTTACACACTAACTCCATTACATTACATTACATTACATTACATTACATTCATTTAGCAGACGCTTTTATCCAAAGCGACGTACAAAAAGTGCATTTTCATGATCATAGACAACTGCTGAACACGGGTTCAGTAAGGTACAATTACTTATTTTGTAAAGCTGTTTCTAGCCGAGAACAAAGAACACTATCCTGGTCTAACATCTGCAAAGCCAAGCTAGGCAGAAGAATAAGCTACAGTATTAGGACGAATACAACTCCCCACCTCACAGTGCTGCATGTGCAGGGTTCCACACTAACTCCCTACCTCACAGTGCTGCATGTGCAGGGTTCCACACTAACTCCCTACCTCACAGTGCTGCATGTTCAGGGTTACACACTAACTCCCCACCTCACAGTGCTGCATGTGCAGGGTTCCACACTAACTCCCTACCTCACAGTGCTGCATGTTCAGGGTTACACACTAACTCCCCACCTCACAGTGCTGCATGTGCAGGGTTCCACACTAACTCCCTACCTCACAGTGCTGCATGTGCAGGGTTCCACACTAACTCCCCACCTCACAGTGCTGCATGTGCAGGGTTCCACACTAACTCCCTACCTCACAGTGCTGCATGTGCAGGGTTCCACACTAACTCCCCACCTCACAGTGCTGCATGTGCAGGGTTCCACACTAACTCCCTACCTCACAGTGCTGCATGTGCAGGGTTCCACACTAACTCCCCACCTCACAGTGCTGCATGTGCAGGGTTACACACTAACTCCCCACCTCACAGTGCTGCATGTGCAGGGTTCCACACTAACTCCCTACCTCACAGTGCTGCATGTGCAGGGTTCCACACTAACTCCCCACCTCACAGTGCTGCATGTGCAGGGTTCCACACTAACTCCCTACCTCACAGTGCTGCATGTGCAGGGTTCCACACTAACTCCCTACCTCACAGTGCTGCATGTTCAGGGTTCCACACTAACTCCCCACCTCACAGTGCTGCATGTGCAGGGTTCCACACTAACTCCCTACCTCACAGTGCTGCATGTGCAGGGTTCCACACTAACTCCCCACCTCACAGTGCTGCATGTGCAGGGTTCCACACTAACTCCCTACCTCACAGTGCTGCATGTTCAGGGTTCCACACTAACTCCCCACCTCACAGTGCTGCATGTGCAGGGTTCCACACTAACTCCCCACCTCACAGTGCTGCATGTGCAGGGTTCCACACTAACTCCCCACCTCACAGTGCTGCATGTTCAGGGTTCCACACTAACTTCCCACCTCACAGTGCTGCATGTGCAGGGTTCCACACTAACTCCCCACCTCACAGTGCTGCATGTGCAGGGTTCCACACTAAATCCCCACCTCACAGTGCTGCATGTGCAGGGTTCCACACTAACTCCCCACCTCACAGTGCTGCATGTGCAGGGTTCCACACTAACTCCCTACCTCACAGTGCTGCATGTTCAGGGTTCCACACTAACTCCCCACCTCACAGTGCTGCATGTGCAGGGTTCCACACTAACTCCCCACCTCACAGTGCTGCATGTGCAGGGTTCCACACTAACTCCCCACCTCACAGTGCTGCATGTGCAGGGTTCCACACTAACTCCCTACCTCACAGTGCTGCATGTTCAGGGTTCCACACTAACTCCCCACCTCACAGTGCTGGAGCAGCTCTACTTCAGTTCACTCAATTCAGCAAACAAATATCATTTCAATTTATAAAGTGAAAATCCCCATAATGTTCCACGATGACAATACATTGAATTAAGTTTGAATTCACTTCCTGATGCAGTGGAATGATTTGGATTGACCCTTCACACAGATATCTGACTGTGGGGGAAATGAAGATTAAGTTTCTGAATCAGGGAAGTGCAGATTAAGTTTCTGAATCCAGCCTTTTTAACTGCTAACACCCTCCTTTCATGTTCTGCACTCTGAATACAGAACACAAGTGCATCAACAGTTAAAATCCCTCACTTATCCAATGCGTAAATTTAATTTGAGGATAAAAAGGATATCACTCATCAGTTAAATCACCAAATTAATTGTTAGGCAGAGCAACCGGTTGGATCAACCTTTATCAAATGAACAGTAGTGTTACTTATTGGATGTTCTTTGCATGAGGGTCAAATCCATGCTTGTGCAGAGAGAGAGAGAATGACATCAATATTTTGTTTGCTAGTGATGTGCAAGCTCTCACCAGAAACAGGAAGAAACACCTGACATGGCAGAGAATCAGAGCGTGAGTGTAAAACCTGATCTTTATTTCTGACAGGGATTTTCAGATAAGAACAAGAATGTGTATCTGTGCATTTCCACACTTTAACAAAATGATGTTTAAAACACCAAATTGGGTTGGAAAAAATGGTGTCATGTTGCAACTAATACCAATGCCATCTTGCTCAACTGCAAATTAACCTTAAAACCATAAAATGGCAAATGAAACTCAAACATTTATTTGACAAGCATTAGGAAAACCTTGCTTGCTGTACGCACAGAAGTCAGTAGGCCGGTTACCAGCAAAGATTTTTCTTTTATACCAATCAGTGATGTAGTGGCTAAAAAAGAAAAAGTGGGAAGTGGGTGAACCTTAATGCCCTAGGCCTGCTTCTCTGGTTATCCTCATATTCATGGACCACAATGTCTTATTGGCTTATTTCTATATTTAATAATATATGCTTATGTAATATAAACATTAAATAAAGATGTACTTATATCCATAGGTCTGAATAGTATTCACTGTGTGAACTAAACTGTGTTCTTGGCTAGAAATAGCTGTACAAAATAAGTATTGTACCTTACTGAACCTGTATTTAGCAGTTGTCTATGACCATGAAATGCACTTTTTGTACGTTGCTTTGGATAAAAGCGTCTGCCAAATAAATGTAATGTAATGTAATCCATGAGTTAACTTAAAATGGAAGGCTATTCATTTTACATGGGCTGATCTCTATAAAATGATTTACACAAGGCTGATATCACATACCTTGCCGTTATGTTTGTGTATCTTTAACATGAGAACATCATACACAATAATTTTCTAGGGACAGCTTCCTGCAGTTCTCTGCCCGGCTCTCCATAACTAGAGACCAAACACAGTAAACAAGCTGGCTTAAAAATGAGAGCAACTGTTACTAAGGTCTGGCCTACATACACAGGCGAACACATGTACACAATAAAGTTAGGACTATTCCAAGGGCCTGACCTACGGGGGGTCCTCAAAAAATACTAGAAAATAGCATCAATCATGCTCAAACAAGTTAAACTTTATTAGTTTGCGATTGCACAAGTTATGCCTAATGTTATGACTAGTTATTCCACTATGAAATCAGCTGCAACTGCGTCTGCCAGGTAACATTAGGGACAGCACTGGAACAGTATCAGTGGCTCAAATGTTACTAGCTGCTAGTCAAGTTAACCAACTCGACCTCATGCCACAGGATTACATGATGTTTCAAATAGTTTTACCCAGGTCTGATATACCGTTCAACGTTACGCCACTGGATCACACCATCAGTAATGATAACAACGATCCTTAAAGTGTAAAATAATAACTGCATGAATGCACATTACACTTACATATATTTATATTTTTCTCATCAGGCGTCATACCGCTTTACAACGACTGAGAGAATATCGCCTCGGTCCCCACCAATGGCCATCCCCATCGCCATTTCCATCGACACCACATTTTTGAAACCTTTGGGAGCTACCTTCAGCTTCAAGCCACCGGCTGCACGAGAACAACCAGGCATGATTCTGGGCAGCTAACGCTACTGCCCAAACATGTCACCCACTGCACACCTCTAGCTGCTAAGTTTGCAACAGATTGATCCGCTACGAGAAAGTACCAACCACGAGGTATGTAGGTCTGTACCACAGTAAGCACCATAATTCATTGGACAGTGACACATTCTTTGTTATTTTGGTTCTGTACTCTAGCACTTTGAGTTTGAAAGGATACAATGACAATGCGGTTGAAGTGCAGACTCAGCTTTTGTTTGAGGGTATTTTCATCCATATTGGATGAACCATTTAGAAATTATAGAACCTTTTGTACATAGTCCCCTCCATTTTCAGGCATAAAAAATATTGGACAGTTTAACATAATGTAGAATAAAGTAATAATTTTTTATATTTGGTCGTATATCCTTTGCATGCAATGACTGCTTGAAGTCTGCGATGCATAGACATCACCAGACCCTGGGTATCTTCCCTGGTGATGCTCTGCCAGGCCTGTACTGCAGCCATCTTCAGTTCCTGCTTGTTTCGGGGACTTTTTGCCTTCGGCCTCCTCTTCAGCATGTAAAATACATGTTCAATTGGATTCAGATCTGGTGACTGACTCGGCCAGTCAAGGATTTTCCACTTTTTGGCCGTCAAAATCCCCTTTGTTGCTCTAGCAGTATGTTTCGGGTCATTGTCTTGTTGCATGATGAAGTGCCGTCCAATGAGTTTGGAGGCACTTGGTTTTTTCTGAGCAGATAAAATATTTCTGTAGACTTCAGAATTCATTGTTCTACTTCTGTCTGCAGCCACATCATCGATGAAGACAAGTGAGCCCGTTCCACTGGCAGCCATACAGGCCCAAGCCATAACACCCCCTCCATCATGTTTCACGGATGAGGTGGTATGCTTTGGATCATGGGCATTTCCTTTTTTTTCTCCACACTTTCCTCTTTCCATCACTCTGGTAAATGTTAATCTTCGTCTCATCTGTCCACAAGAATTTGTTCCAGAACTCTTGGGGCTCTTTCAGGTGCTTTTTAGCAAACTGTAATCTCGCCTTTCTGTTCTTCAGGCTTATCAGTGGTTTGCATCTTGTAGTGTACACTCTGTAGTCCTGCTGGTGTAGTCTTCTACGTATGGTAGACTTTGACACATCTACACCTGCATCCAGGAGAGTGTTTTTGATCTGTTGGGCTGTTGTCAGGGGGGTTTTCTTCACCATAGAGAGTATTCTCTGGTCATCCACTACAGTGGTCTTCCTCAGTCTACCGGGTCTTTTGACATAATTGAGTTCACCAGTTGTTTTTTTCTTGTTAATGATGAACCAAACTGTTGACTTGGGCATGTCCAGGGTTTTCGCAATGTTCCTGATTGATTGATTTTCATTTCTGAGACTTACGACGGCCAGCTTAATTTGCATCGACACTGCTGTCTTCCTCATTTTGTCACACCCCAACAACTATCTCCAAGGCAACTGCAAAGTCTAGAATCAAGACTAGACATCAATAGCTCTCTTCTGCATTCACTAACAACACAAATGAATACATCTGCCTAACGAAACACATCTGTGAAGCCAATTCAACAAATACTTGTAGTACCTCAAAATGGGGGGACCATGTACAAAAGGTGCTGTCATTTCTAAACGGTTCATCCGATATGGATGAAAATACCCTCAAATTAAAGCTGACAGTCTGTACTTCAACCTCATTGCCTCATCATTTCAAACCCAAAGTGCTAGAGTACAGAACCAAAATAACAAAAAATGTGTCACCGTCCAATGAATTATGGTGCTCATATGTATGTTAGCCAAGTAGCCAGAATCCAAATTTACAATTGTCATAGTCAGTCTATTATTGTAGCGTAAAAAAAACAAAGGCCTACCCACCTCTAGATGTTGACACTTCGCACTGCTGGTCCTTGACCGATGCTAATAATCTCGCCAGCCTGCAAAATGTAAATGTTAATTGGTTAATGTAAACATAATTGTGCACTTTGTCATTTCATGTAGGCCAACATAATCATCTTGTGCCCATTATTGTGCCTAAACATAATAAAAAATTAATTGCTACAAATTGCATTCACTATCTGAGTATGAAACAGGTGTCCTATGCCAAAATGTAAATACAACAATTAATTTCACTTTTATTTTTCTTTAACATTTTAATACAATGCTACCATAATGTGAAACAAAAATGTGAATTTGATGTGTGAATTGGAAAAGGCTACGTTTCCTTCTTAAAACCATAAATGTTATGCCAATTTTCAAACTGTCAGATCAACAATGCCATTTATTTACCTTTGTGGTACCAGGCTGTTAAAATTTAAAGTGGAAACACTATTTTGTTTGGCGACTTCGTTTCTACTCTCCGGTGTCGCTGTAATGTAATTGCAAATGTTATCTAATTGAAAATTGGTTGCATGTGGGTTGGAACAGACAAACTTCTGCAGGTTGTTGTCACGGAAGGATTCTTGACCGACTGACCGAATGAATGAATGAATGAATGATATTACTTCCCCAGGGTTTCTGTAATACTCTCATGTTTTCATTTGTATTGCAGGGATATTTCAGACTCTTCATGATGAATTTATGAATTGATGAATTACCTGGATGAGCAGGTTTTGTTATCCTGACAGTATATGTAATCTTTTAGCGCTAAGATTATGATACTTGCGTGTTTTCACTCCTGAAGACATTTTACCAGAAAGAGGGTCTCAGACACGTCTGGCTGCATCTACATGCGTCTGCAAAAGCACAAGCTGCAGTACAACTGGCTGCATCTACATGCGTCTGCAAGAGCAAAACTGCAGTGCATCTGGCTGCATTTATATGCGTCTGCAAAAGCACAAGCTGCAGTGCATCTGGTTGCATTTATATGCGTCTGCAAAAGCAGAAGCTGCAGTACATCTGGCTGCATTTATATGCGTCTGCAAAAGCACAAGCTGCAGTGCATCTGGTTGCATTTATATGCATCTGCAAAAGCACAAGCTGCAGTGCATCTGGTTGCATTTATATGCGTCTGCAAAAGCAGAAGCTGCAGTACATCTGGCTGCATCTACATGCGTCTGCAAAAGCAAAAGCTGCAGTGCATCTGGCTGCATTTATATGCGTCTGCAAAAGCACAAGCTGCAGTGCATCTGGTTGCATTTATATGCGTCTGCAAAAGCACAAGCTGCAGTGCATCTGGTTGTATCTACATGCGTCTGCAAAAGCAAAAGCTGCAGTGCATCTGGCTGCATCTACATGCGTCTGCAAAAGCACAAGCTGCAGTGCATCTGGCTGCATCTACATGCGTCTGCAAAAGCAAAAGCTGCAGTGCATCTGGCTGCATCTACATGCGTCTGCAAAAGCAGAAGCTGTGCCGTTCAGTCTGATTTCTGAGTAATGTCACAAACAGTATCTCAGCTTCGCATTAGATGATCATTCCTGGAAGACTGTTGAGAAGCAGACAAGTTTTATGAGCTTCACCTGCATCAGTGGATGATTGGACTTAAATATGTAACTGTCCTGATAGGTCAGGCTGTGAGCAGGTCTTCCTCTGTCACCATGCCAACTCATCAGGCTGTACGCAGGTCTTCCTCTGTCACCATGCCAACTCATCAGGCTGTACACAGGACTTCCTCTGTCACCATGCTAACCCGTCAGGCTGTGAGCAGGTCTTCCTCTGTCACCATGCCAACTCATCAGGCTGTACGCAGGTCTTCCTCTGTCACCATGCTAACCCGTCAGGCTGTGAGCAGGTCTTCCTCTGTCACCATGCCAACTCATCAGGCTGTACGCAGGACTTCCTCTGTCACCATGCCAAGTCAGTCAGATATAATCAGCATGAGTCACTCTGAGCAATGTGGTGACACTGTCTTTTATTTACTATCACACCACTTGTTTTTTTTTTTTTGTTTGTTTGTTTTTTTTAAATTAGATGGTTGGAAATTTTTTTGACTACCAAAAACAGCGAATGCGTTCTACGCAACCTGCCTGGGTCCTGTGACAGTAAAGTGAAGACCAGGGGCCTCATTTATAGAACGGACTTACGATCATCAATTATCAATTTTGATCTTAAGCATGACTTACGCAGAAAACCACGTATACGTAGTTATTTATGAAACCTTATTTTGACGTGGAAATGATCTCATCTCTACACCAAGTCTAGACTTGACGCAAGTGATTTTCCTGCTGGTTATGTAGGAGCATTGCAGTTTGGGACACATATCCGTCCAAGCCTGTGGTGAACTTTGCATTAGCTTTATGAACAATTTGATAGGAATGATCAATTAAAGGTGTGAGGAATTAATTGCCAGACGCAAGGTGTTTTGAATTAAAAACAGAATGCGATGTTCTATAAATAGTGTGTCAAATTAGAAAAAAGTAACCATGGCTGTTCTTGTGTTATTGGAAGACATTGAAAACCGTGCTTTTAGAAGGGAGAGAGTTTTCAGAGACCGGAATGACTTTTTTGCGCATGATGATCTTCCAAAATGTTTGCTTTTTTCTTTTGGTCCATGGTTATTCCTGACTAAACCCTCATTTGTAATAGCATTATATAAGGGGAAATCGCTGATTGTAAGGCACGTTCAGGTGCCGTCAATTTTAAGTTAATTTGAGATTTATAGATCACAAGTGCGTAAGTTACAAATGGGCTTCTTAGAACCTGCGTAAGCAAGGTTTTTTTATGCTCACTATCTTTTATGAATTGAACATAAGCACACCGTCGGAAATGATCTTAAGACTAAGTTCAAGAATAAATCTAAGAACATTTTTATAAATGAGGCCCCAGGACCTCCTGGTCTTCCTGTA